>NC_140168.1:95861442-95895662 GCF_963971535.1 Notolepis coatsorum
AACTATACACACAGCCAAAAGCAGCGGGAGAAGAGGAAATAGAAGCATATCTGGAGAAGCTAGAGTTACCATCGATAGGGAAAGAACAGAATGAAGAATTAAATAAAATAATTACGGAACGAGAACTGGAAGAGGCAATTAGTAGAGCTAAAAACAACAAGTCTCCGGGGAGTGACGGATTCCCATCGGAATTCTACAAGACATTTAGAACAGAATTAGCACCCATGTTAGGAGCGGCATTCAGACACACGATGGAAGAGGGAAAAATGCCCCCCTCGTGGAAGGAAGCCATAATCACCACGATACCGAAGGAAGGAAAGGATAGGGAATTATGTAGTAGAGACGTTTATGCCAGACATTATAGATGAAGATCAAACTGGATTTATTAAAGGGAGACAGACACAGGACAACGTGAGAAAGACATTACACATAGTAGAGGAGATACAAAAACAAGGTGGTAGCGCGGTACTGATTAGCCTAGATGCAGAAAAAGCATTCGACAGTGTGAGCTGGACATTTTTATATAAAACATTGATGAGGTTCGGACTGAACGGGAGGGCGATGAAGATGATCAAGGCGCTATATCAAGAACCGACAGCGAGGGTTAAGGTGAATGGCAGCTTGACGGATAGAATCAGATTAGAGAGGGCTACCAGACAGGGATGTTGTCTCTCACCGACGCTCTTCGCCGTTTTCATAGAACCTCTGGCACAACTGATCAGACAGACCGAGGACATTAAGGGAGTAAGGATAAAGGGAACGGAATATAAACTAGGCCTATTTGCGGACGACGTGATGGTATACATGAGGCAACCAGACAAGAGCTTCCCGACACTGATGGATCTACTGAAGGAATATGGCCACTACTCAGGATACAAACTAAACGTGACAAAGACACAGACCTTAGCATGGAACTATACCCCAACGACGGAAATTAGGGAACAGTACGGGATAAGATGGGACATGGACAAGATTAAATACTTGGGGGGTGAACATCACGAGAGGGGTGGAGAAACTGTTTGAGGCAAACTATACACAGATAAATCAGAACATCAAGAGAGACTTAGAGAGATGGACAGTAATGCCCTTGGACTTCAATTCAAGAATAGAGGTCATTAAAATGAACATACTATCAAGGTTACTGTACCTATTCCAGTCACTACCGATACAAATACCACAGAATCAATTCAGGGAGTGGGACAGACTGATATCGAGGTTCATATGGGCGGGGAGAAGACCACGGGTCAGATATAAAACACTACAACTACCAAAGGAAGAGGGAGGGATGGCAGTACCCAGCCTACAAGATTATTATTATGCAGCACAACTGAGAGCAGTGACATGCTGGTGTAACGACAGATATGAGGCAAGATGGAAAGACATTGAAAAAGAAGGGGAGGGATACAAGATACAAGCTCTGGTGGGAGATAGGGAACTATTCAAAGAAAAGGAGGGACTGTTAGATCCAATCACCAAATGCACCTTGACCATATGGAACAGAGTAGTAAAAACACACAAATTGGAGAAACAGACAGGGGTTCTGAGATGGGTAGCACATGACAAGAGATTCAAACCAGGGAGGTTGGACCACGGATTCAGGAGGTGGGAGAGGGGGGAGGGGGCAACAGCAATATGCAAAATGATAGAGAAGGGGGAAATGCAAACATTACAAAAATTAAAGGAGAAATTTGGACTAGAAAACAGGGACCACTTCAGATATCTACAGATTAGAGATTACTATAATAAAGAAATAAGAGGGGACAAGGACGAAGAACAGAATGGAATAATTAGGATGATAGTAAGGGCATACGAAGGGGGGAAAGGAAGGGTAATATCAGCACTGTACCGGGCTATAATGACCAGCAAGGGACACACGACAGACTACATAAGGGAGAAATGGGAGAGAGAACTAGAGATAGGAATAACAGGGAAGGAATGGGGTAACATATGCGAGGTGCAACATTCAACAACAGGATCGAGGATATGGAAAGAGTTTGGATGGAAAAACATAATCAGATTCTTTATAACCCCAGAGTTGAAGGGAAAATATGCACCAACACAAAGAGCATGCTGGAGGATGTGTGGGAAGGAGGGGGCAAATCACACGCACATATTCTGGGGATGTCAGAAGCTGAAGGGGTATTGGGAGGAGATAGGGGAGGCAATGATCAGAATATTAGGATACGGATTACCACAAACGGGACTGGTGCTTTACTTAGGGGACCTGACACACATACATGTTTTTTTTTTTTTTTTTTTTTTTTTTATACTTATAACAATTCGATAATTATCGATATCAAGAAATAAAATAAAATTATCATATCGTTATCGCGATATGATTTTTTTCCATATCGCCCAGCCCTAGGGGGGGGACAAATATTTAATAAAGATAATGTTGATATCGGCCAGAAAAGCAATAACGAGACTGTGGTACAAGGAAGACCCACCGACAATAGCACAATGGGTAGGAATAGTAGAGGAGATACAGGATATGGAGAGGATAACGCACATGCTGAGGTTACAGGAAGAGAAATTTGGGGAAAGATGGGTAAAGTGGGAGGATTATAAAGGGAACGAAAACGACATCACAGAGGAAGAACCAAATGCAACACAAGAGGGCGAAGGGTAAAGGAGGAAAGATGTTCAAGGAGGGTCTCTGAACCCATGTCACACACTTTTGCTTTAGTTAGTATTTTCAATTTTTTTTTGGGGTATTACAATTGTTTTATGTTTTTGTACTTTATTATTTATGTCTATTTAACAGTGTTATATTAATATTCAGGGATGATGTGGTTTGTATATGGGTGAATCAAAAGGCAAAGAGAAAGTTAATAAAAAAAAAAAAAAAAAAAAAAAAAGGACGAAGGATAAGGGAAGAAAGAAGCTCAAGGAGGGTCTCTGGACCCATATCACACATGCATGCCTTAGTCAGTATTTAATATTTTTGAGTAGGTATTATAATTTTATACCTGTTTAAGGGAGGTACACAATCAGCCTTTGTATTAAGTACCTGGAAAACAACTGTAGTGGAACCAGACAACTAACCATGCTACCCATGTAACCATTTATGTGCACTGCATTTTTTTTATTGTGTTGTTAGTTTCTTTTTTCTGTAAGTGTTGTTTGTCTATAAGTGTTAATAAAAATTGAAGTAAAAAAAAAAAAAAAAAAAAAAAAAAACAGAGAGAGAGAGCGAAGTAAAGAAAGACACAGAGAGACAGAAAGAGAGATAGTGATGTGAGGTTAGCCACCTGCCCCTGTGTGTGTGTGTGTGTGTGTGTGTGTGTGTGTGTGTGTGTGTGTGTGTGTGTGTGTGTGTGTGTGTGGTGTGTGTGTGTGTGTGTGTGTGTGTGTGTGTGTGTGTGTGTGTGTGTGTGTGTGTGTGTGTGTGTGTGTGTGTGTGTGTGTGTGCATGTGCATGTGTGTGTAGGTTTCGGGGTGAAACAGCAAGACCGGTAAATGTCACTCGGCATCAAGGCGAGCTAGCTGAGGCAAAATGACAGATACTTAGCAGAACTAACAGGAGTCAGAGGGCCAGAGGATAAATAATGAGAAAACATTCATGTTAAAGGGACATTTCACTTTAGTAGACAGTGTTTCCCCTAGGATTTTTTTCAGGGGGGGTGGTAGGCCCCCAAAACGACTAGTGTTTTCGTGGGGCACGCGTGTCACGTATACGTGGATGTGGTGTCAACAGTGTCGTCATAGACGCGCGCAGTAAGGCGGTTGTTAGTATCGGTGCATTTCTCTAAACTGAGCTGAAATTAAACGATTGCACATAAATTAGGTAAATAAATATTAACAAGGTGATTGATTGATTGAAAACTTTATTAACAGATTGCAGAATGGGTACAATACAGTACGGCTCAATACACACAATTGTTAAGGGGATGCAGACCAGAGAAAGACTTTCGTCTTGTTTACATCAGGGTCCCCCATTTTCAATTCATAATAAATTGTAAGTAAGGGTGCAATCAGCACCGTGCAATCCATTCTTTGTGGATCTAGCCCTGAGACTTGTTACGCGAGATGCTAGTCAGTCTCGGAGTTGTCTCGGAATGGATTTGGTAGCTTTTTTCTGCGTCTCCGTAGACAGTGCCGCACCACCGTTTTCTTTATTTTTTTTTCATATTTAACGTTTTTTTTTTTTCACAAGCAAGACAATACATACATGACAAGACAAACTAAGACAAAAATAATAATAATAATAATAATAATAATAATAATAATAATAATAATAATAATAATAATAATAATAATAATAATAATAATAATAATAATAATAATAATAATAATAATAATAATAATAATAATAATAATAATAACAACAAGGGGGTGAGGGGGGGGGGGTTGCAGAGTGTTACAAAGGTTTAGTACACAAACATATTCCAGATAGTGATCTAATAAAGTTCAGGGGACCTTGAAGGTCATCGGGCCGATCACTCTCTTGAAGAGACAGAGCAGCCTGTTCCATTGATAACAAGTCCATGAAGTCCTTGCGCCAGTTCTCCAAACTGAAGCAGTTCGGTTTGCGTTCCGTTTTAATGTCTTAGTGAAGATTCATTTATATGAAAACCGATTTATATATAATTTAGCTAGCTCGCCAAAGTTACTGTGATTAAAGCAAACTTTAATTAAAAAAATATAATAATAAAAAAATGTATAAAAAAAAAAAACGATTATAATCTTTTCTGGAGGGGCGGGCGTCCCGTTGGGCCAATGCAATGGTAGGGGAAACACTGGTAGAACAAGTTTCAGTAGTCTTATTGTCTCCATCTAAGTGTATCTACAGGTAAAGATAGCGACCACTGCTGTCCCTGTCTCCTGACAGCACCACCATTCTCACACATTACTTATTAATAATGGTTATTTAAATCATAACTAGATGGTGCAAGGCGGAGTCTCCAGCGTAGTTCACCGGCGGCCATCTTGTCACAGACAGCACGCCCACTCATAACATGAATGTCTATGGTGCAATTGTACTATTGAAATAACCATAGCTTGCTACATTTTCAACCGATTTGCAAACGGTTTGGTTTATTACAAACGTTATTGACATGGCTATGATTCAGGATGCTTGGACATGTTGAAATCATTTTCATATGAATGTTCATTATAAGTATGCAGTATGATAACTACATCTCTGACGTTTATAACAAACCAACCCGTTTGAAAATCGGTTGAAAATTGAGCAAGCTATGGTTATTTCAATAGTACATGCACCATAGACATTCATGTTATGAGTGGGCGTGCTGCCTGTGGCAAGATGGCCGCCATGTGGCAACGTCGGTCTCCATTGGCCAGCAGCGCAGGTGAGTCATCTAGCCTTTATATATGTCTATGATTTAAATGATTATCGGAAAAGGTCCATCTAGTCTTGACTTATAATAAAACACAAGATAGTTCTGCTCTAATGAAGAAACCCACTCCCATTGCAAAAAGAAAGAAAGAAAGACTAGCATGCTGGTATTGACAATGCCGATGCTACATACTATCCTACCCCTCAGCCCCTAGCGCAGGGGTCAGGAACCTTTTTGACTGGGAGAGCCATAAAAGCCAAATATTTCTAAATATATTTCATTGAGAGCCATATAGTATTTTTAACATATAATAAATTAAATATGTCTTACTTTTAATGCGACTTCTGGTGCTGCATGGTTTTGCTGATGGCCTTGTAATCTGGTTCATACGTGGTGAGGTTGAGCTTCATGCAGGCGTTGAGGCTTCCATCAGTTAGACGTGAGCGTAGGTTGGTCTTAATGTTCCTCATATGCGAGAATGACTGCCCACATGCATATGTAGAGCCAAACATGGTCAATACGGCAATACTCACGCTGCATTGTGTGGTATGTCACAGGAAGCTCGTTCCAAGTTTTAAGAATCAGCTGGTCTTCAGGTTGAAGATTTTTAATTTCTGTCCACTTGTGTTCCCTCGCCAGCTCTGCTCGCTATATCTTCAGCTACAGATACTATTAGCTGTATCTTCAAAACTAATTTCTGTTTACTTTAAAATGACACAGTATTATTAAGAAATATCACAAGTATAAAAAAATATATATATATATATATATATTTTTTCTTTTTTTACTCAAAAATGTCTGGGAGCCATATGCTGTCACCAGAAGAGCCATATATGGCTCGCGAGCCATAGGTTCCCGACCCCTGCTCTAGCGGCAGGGGTGTAAAGTACTTGAGTAATTGTACTTTGTTACAATACTTAGGTACTGTTTTGGGGGATTTGTACTTTACTCAAGTATTATTAGGTTTGTATACTTGTACTTTTACTCAATTACATTTCAGAGAAAAAAAACATACTTTTTACTCCATACATTAAAAATGCACACCTACAAAGTACAAAGTGCAAATCTCATCTTAACCAATGGCACGCTAGCAAGTGTCCTTTCATCCCCATGCAGAGTTACCTCTTTCACAGCCATTGGCAGTTGCACAGCCTGTTATTTAGTCGGACTCGGGATCTCAGGGCTTCCGATCAACTGTTTGTTTGTTACGGTGGCCCTCGTGCGGGTAAGGTGTTGTCCAAGCAGCGCCTGTCACATTGGTTGTGCGAGGGCATTGCCCTTTGCTACACGTTGGCTGGACAGGTCCCCCCCGGGGGCGTCAGGGCGCACTCCACTTGCCTTTGCTGCCTCTTTAGGGGGGGCCTCGGTGGAGGACATCTGTGCTGCGGCCTCCTGGTCCTCCCCGGGTCCTTTCGTTAAGTTTTACCTCGTGGACATGACTGGGGGTTCCCTCTCCCAGGCGGTTCTGAGGTCTGGGACCTCTCCTGCGTCCCACCATTTGGTGGGCTAGCAGGTGTGTGTGGGTGTGGGCCACGGGGTGCTGTGTCACACGTGGTCCCGCCTGTGCTGTGCGTTTTCAGGGGTGCCTGGTTCCCCCTTTTTCGCACTTTGGTGGAGTTGACTGCCTCCCCCCCTTCGTTAGGACGGGCGGGTGGACGGGACTCCCTTCCTCCCTGGCTGGGGCTTACGGGCCCTCAGGGGGTACACTTGTCGGGCCACGCATCTGCTCTGCCCCATATCTCATTGGCAAGAGCGAGACGCGATTGCCAGTATGATAATATAACGAAAGGTTATCCTATATAACCTAGTTATATGAATACTGGCTGAGCGTCTCGCTCTTAGCGCCCTGAGGTCCCTTGGATGGTTTTTTCCGTGTATGGAAATCGTTCTGAGGAAGGTGGAGCGTGACCATTTCCGTTGGCATATAGGAAGACGCAGGGGCGTGGCTTGGTCACGTGGAAGTGAGTGCATTTGTTTGTTTCGTGAGCACATTATGTGCTAGGAGATAAGAGTTATCTCATTGGCAAGAGCGAGACGCTCAGCCAGTATTCATATTATAGGATAACCTTTCGTTTGCTTGTGTGTTTGCTTGTGTGTCCTCCGGTAAAACTGAGATGTGATTGTTGTCTAGAGATGTACTGTATCTATGTGTATCTACCCTCTGTACAGCACTTTGGTTGACATGTGTCATGTTTAAATGTGCTCTATAAATAAATCTGATTGATTGATTGATTGATTGAGTACTTGAGTAAAAATACTTAGTTACTTTCCACCACTGTTTTCTTTAGCTTGATGTTTTGGCAGTGAAATCGACCGCCTTCGTCAGAGGCGATGCAGGTGTTACTGTGGCGCCGGCCGCTTGGCCCGGGATGAAACTGACAGCGGGAGGCAACGTGACGTGATTTATGAAATCCTGCGCCTTTCGCTGGAAACAGAAACAGAACCTATTATTGGTCACACATGTCGAGTCGGTGGGCGTACGAAGAGAAAGAACATGAGGAATAATGTGGAGAGGAGACATCTGGAGCGCATCCTCGCGCGGGGGGAAAAGCCAGAGCCAACGGGGAAACTCTCTCAAACCAGCCGGGGGGGCGTCGAGAGAGCGAGAAAACCACGTCACGGACCGGGAGGGGCCGAGAACCGGCACGTCTGGGACCGACAGGCGACAGAGGTGGATTAAGGGCTAAACACCAGTGGTGGAAAGTAACTAAGTATTTTTACTCAAGTACTGTACTTGAGTACATTTTCGAGCTTCTTGTACTTTATGTGAGTATTTTCATTTTCGGGAACTTTACACTTTTACTCCACTACATTTCAAGGGAAATATTGTACTTTTTACTCCACTACATTTATCTGAACCCATCAGTTACTAGTTACTTTGAAGAAAAGGATTTTGCATAGAAAAAACATAATATATACAAAATAAAAATAAAGAATTCACATTTGAAGCCTGTCAACTTCGAGAGGACGTAATCAGAGCAGCATCACTGGACCACATACCACTTTAACACAACCTTTAATCAGAGCAGCATAACTGGACCACATACCACTTTAACATAACCTTTAATCAGAGCAGCATAACTGGACCACATACCACTTTAACATAACCTATGGAGAGGGGCGGCTAGGTGGTGCAGTGGGCAAGGCGCTCACCACCAATGCAGGAGACGCTGGGTTTGAGCCCAGCTCTCCGCATTGCTATCAGCTTGGCTGGTCGTTCATACTAATACAATTGGCAGTGTTAGGGGTGGGAAAGCTGATGGGTGGGGATCGGACGTTGTGGACAGCGACTCCTACAGGTCGGTTGGTGCGCCTGCGCAGCAGAATCAGGAAGCGACGGGGGCGGCGTGCCCTCCAAACGCAGACCCCCGACGCTGAGAGATCGCGCTGTGCTGGTGAAAAGATGCGACTGCTGCTTCCTCGAGTACCGGAGGGGACACGTGATGCAAGGCTTAGTCCACATTGCAGCCGGCTTGTGGGAGGCATGGCCTAACAGCGTTCGCGACAGGGGAGGGTAGAATTGGACGATACGAAATTGGGATGGGAGAAAAATTGAAAATGGGAGAAAAAGTAGATAAAAAAATAAAACATAACCTATAGAGGTCAATGGGTTTCAATTCAACGTCATGTAAAATGTGTATTTTTTTACTTTAGATACTTAAGTACATTCAATACTTCTCTACTTTTACTTAAGTAGAATTTGAATGGAGGACTTTTACTTTTACCAGAGTACTCATTTATAGTATTTCTACTTTTACGTAAGTAAAGGAACTGTGTACTTCTTCCACCACTGCTAAAAACCACGACACCTGGAGTGCCATTCTGAAAAAGCGCCACACGTCACGATAGCACCTGCGCTGCTTCCAAAGGAGGCTGTAGATTTCAGGTAAAAGATAAATAAATCTTACTAGTCTGTACACATGAACAGTTTATAGAACACGATGGTTAGCTTTCAGAAAAGCTTTCAGAAGAGATTTCAGAGTCAAGTGGATATAGCGGAAGAAGCCGTTCTGGAAAGATGTCCCTTTATTGGAGGCTTGAGCAACACAATGGTTAATAAATGGTTTGTTAAAGGGAAGATCCACCCTAAAATAGAATTCACATTATTATTTATTTCTATATATTTATACAGCTCAGTATTGATTTGTGAATATGAACAAGTCTGTCCTTAAGCTGGACACCAGAGAGACAACAATCTAATGGTGATGTTATTAACCCTTTCACAACCACACTACAGAAGGTTGAATGAATGAATGAATGAATGGATGAATGAATGAATGAATGAATGAATGAATGAATGAATGAATGAATGAATGAATGAATGAATGAATGAATGAATGAATGAATGAATGAATTAATTAATTAATGAATGAATGAATTAATTAATGAAAACTTTATTTAACAGATTGCAGAATGGGTACAATACAGTATGGCTCAATACACACAATTGTTAAGGGGATGCAGACCAGAGAAAGACGTTTGTCTTGTTTACATCAGGGTCCCCCATTTTCAATTCATAGTGACATTTATGACATACACAAGATACATGACATCATGACACATTTATGCCATAGGGACATACATGACATACAGGTATATAGTACTGTTACATTTGTGACATATATGATATGCAAATATACAGTACTGTTACCCATAGATCCTGACAGCGAGTATATACATATGATGGGGAGGAGACTATACATTAGGAGGGGGTGGGTGGGTGGGTGGGAGAGAAATATACATACGGTGGGGAGAGAATATATACATGCGGTGGGGAGGAGACTGTACATTAGACGGAACCTTCTGTATTGTCGCAGTGAAAGGGTTAACCTTTGGCTAGTGTGGTAGTGAAAGGGTTAAGACACACATCCTGGAGTCGCTCCATAGACAGTGAATAGTGGAACGACTCCTAGGACCAGGATGTGCACAGGTACTGGCTATTGTTGTCCCGGGCAACAGCCCATAACAATATACTCTGATTGGCTGAGTTGTCCCTCTGGAGAGCCTTTTTTTATTTCTTTTTTTTACATAAAAATGAACAAATACAGGGAGGGGGCAAAGATTAGAGAAGATTCGTAATGTTGAAAGCTTACCGGAGGCTTGCTTTTCCCTGGCATCTTCGGAGCATGTTTCAGCGACACATGGGGCCTGTGCTGATGTTTCCTCGGCTGACGACGGCAGACCGGGGGGCAGCGTACAAGGTTTGACTAGCAAGTCGGCTTGTACAAAGGTGAGGTCTGTGTCATTAGGCGTCAATGTCAGTATTGGTAATGCTGTGGAGTATGTTTCGGCGCCAGGGCCGGGGCGGCTTGGTGATCGTTCCACTGCAGTGGACGGTTTCCTGGCAATCCTGGAGCACGCTGCTAACGTTAATGCTGCTACTGCTACTTCTGCTAATGCTAATGTTGACGCTGAAATGGGTCGTTGTTCTAATAATCCCCGCCGCGGGATACCGCTTTTCCCTCCTCTTACCAGCTTCATTGATGAAGGTCAGTCGGTGGTGAATGTGGGGGGTTTCGCTGAGTCCTATTTACCTTTTTTACAGGTGAATGGGCTAACAACAGGGTGCAGGCCGGGGGTACCGTGGCTAAGCAGCCAGGTAGCTTTTTTCCTGTGCCCCGGCGGGGATGAACGACGTCCCGCCCGGCCAATGCTTGATAGCGAATCGGCTCGGAGGGTGGCAGTATGGACGGATGAGTGGTATACTGCTACAGGATGGTATTTAGCGGCGGCCAGTGTTATGGCTCAGCTGGCTAGTTTCCTATCCATATTGGCGTCGGGTAGTAGGACTTTGGGTCCAACCGACATTGTAAACATAGTTCATGTTTGTGGTGTTATGGAGATCTTGACTCAGTCGCAAGCTATAACTGCGGGGAGGATTAGGATGCTATCAACTTTGGTTGTTAGGCATGTTTGGTTGGAGCAATCTCCTCTTGGGGAAGAGGATAGGTTTTCTCTCCTCACGACTCCTTTTTCCACAGATAGTCTTTTTGGGCATTCTGTGGAGGCGCAGGCGGTTGTTGATCTGGGTCCTACACTGCCTCACGCTGTGCAGCCAGAGGTGGGAGCACGGTCTCGTCAACGACTGTGGCGAGATCCTCGACAGGCGGCCATGTTTCCCCCGCCAGTGGTGCCCTGGGTGGAGAGTCAACAGGGTACTGCAAGGCCGACAGCCTTGGCGGCAGAGGGATCGGCAATTTTGGGTGAATTCGAGTTTGGTAAAACAAGCCGTCGTCATTTTGCCGCGAGCAGCCCGCTCCCCGTTCAATCCGCTCTCTGTTACTCACGGAAGCGGGGCTCTGATCGTTCTCCTTTGGCTGCGGGCCGCGAACCTTCATTGAAGCGTATGCGGCCCCATTCTTCACTTCTCATGGGGACAGGGGCTGACACCCAGTTGATGGCTGAGCCTGGGTCTGTCCGTGAGAATGTTCCGTCGCGTGGTTCCTACACCACATGTTGTGGGTTGGAGGAACCTGGTGTTACAGCTGCCACTAGCTACAGTGGTCAGCTGGGGGACTCGTTGCCTCTTCTGTTGAATGCACAGCAGGGGTTACCCCGGCTTCGCCTTCGCCAGGCGGGGTATCGCGCTGATGCCTCCCACTCCCGTCACAGCGGCAGTGGTCTGCAAAGGAGAGGCGAGCGTGATGTGGGTGATAGCAATATCACTGCAGGGCTTCGGCGTGTAGGAGCCCATGGGGTCCTCATGCCTTGCGTGTCTAGCTGCGGAACAACTCCTCAGCATGCGCTAGAGGGGTGTTCAGGGGGGGGTGTGTGTCAACAAGTTTGATGACAGCTTCTCCCGTATCAAACCGGCCCTTTCTGTCGGGGTCCCCCCTTGGGTGCGTTGCACAGCGGGAGGGACCGGGCCCACTATCTACTGTTCCTTGCGGCCCAGCGTCAGTTGACGGCGGGTGTGCTGTGGGATTATTTTCACATATGGTGACAGGAATGCCGTCTGGATCGGTGGATGGAGAGAACATTGGAGGGGGGGCTTGTTTTGCATTTCGCACAATCCCATCCTTCGTTCTCAGGTTTGGTGCCGACCCTATTGTCAGGGTCAGACGCAGTGACAGCCCTGGCTGACGAGATCCAATCTCTGTTGGCGAAGCAGGCCGTCGTTGTGGTTCCAAGAGAGGACGCAATGTCAGGCGTCTACTCCCGTTATTTTCTGATACCCAAGAAAACAGGGGGGGTCAGACCTATACTGGATCTGTCCGCGTTCAATCGGTTGATTGCAGCGAGACCGTTCAGAATGTTGACCGTCAAACTCCTTCTGCTTGCTGTCAGGAGGGGAGACTGGTTCACCTCCATAGACCTGAAGGATGCGTATTTTCACATCCCCATTTACCCTCCTCACAGGAAGTTCCTACGGTTCCTGTTTCAGGGCGTAGCGTACGAGTACCAGAGGATGCCGTTCGGTTATTCTCTGGCTCCCCGCACATTCACCAAGTGCGTGGCGACTGCACTGGAGCCCTTGCGTCGTCGGGGGTTACGAGTTCTATTCTATCTCGACGACATTCTACTCCTCAGTCGTTCGGAGGAGGTTGCCAGGTCTCATACCAGGCTGGTGGTGGAATTCCTCACCAACCTGGGTTTTGCTGTGAATTGGAAGAAGAGTACCCCTCTTCCCAGTCAACAGGTGGAGTACTTGGGCTTGACGTTGAGGTCAAGGCCCATGATTGCAACCCTCTCGGAGCAGCGTCGGGTGGTTCTCCGTCACGCGCTCGGGGGTTTCCGTCTGGGAGGGACGGTTACGGCGCTGCAAGTGATGCGTCTGCTAGGCATTATGGCATCTGCTGACACGGTGGTTCCTCTTGGCCTCCTCTTTATGAGGAGGATACAGAGGTGGTTTCTCTCTTTGAGAATAGATCCGGTGAGGGACAAAAGGAAACGGTTGACGGTTCCTTTGTCGATATGGGGAGATCTTGCCCACTGGAGGAGGCTGGGTATCCTCACCATTGGGGTCCCCATAGGCAGCAGGAGCTCACACGTCACAGTCTTCACCGACGCCTCTCTCACGGGTTGGGGAGGGACGTGTCGGACCCATGCAGTGGGGGGCAGCTGGACGGGTCATGCTGGCCCAGCTACCCTGCATATCAATGTGTTGGAGTTGAAGGCGGTCCTCCTGGTCCTCAAACGGTTCGACCACCTGGTAGTATGACGGCAGCGGCGTATATCAACAGGCAGGGTGGGACTCGTTCCATCCGCCTGCTCCGGGCGGCGGTCGAACTTTGGCTATGGGCATCCCGCAGGCTGCGCAGTCTGAGGGCGCTCCACATTCCTGGTACAGAGAATATGGGGGCGGATATGATGTCTCGGGGCGGTCCTCATCACAACGAGTGGGAACTCCGCCCCGACATAGTCAGGCAGATCTGGGATCGGTTCGGGGAGGCCTCGGTAGATCTGTTTGCGTGCTGACGCTCTCACAAGTGCCCCTTGTGGTTCTCGCTCAGTCGAGCAGATCATCCCCCCTTGGGGGTGGATGCCTTCTCGACCTTTCCATGGCCGCCCGGTCTTCTGTACGCCTTTCCTCCTGTACAGCTGTTGGGTCAGCTGTTGGAGCGGATACAGAGGGAGCGCAGGACGGTGATCCTGGTTGCGCCGGACCGGGGCAAGTCAGTATGGTTCCCGGTCTTGATCCAGCTTCTGGTCGCTCCTCCTTGGGTCATTCCTTGGTCGGCGACGGCCCTCTCACAGCACGACGGGTCACTGTTCCAGTTTCCGGTGTTGGGCCAACGGCTGTTGGTGTGGCTGGTGGAAGGGTGAGTCTGGAGAGGATGGACCCTTCGGTGGTTGATACCATCCGGTGTGCGCATGCTCCCTCCACTGTCGCGGTTTACGCGGGCAGATGGCGTGCATTCCAAGAGTGGTGTAAGGCGGGGGGCTGGGACCCAGTCTCCTGCCCCCTGGATGCTGTCCTGAGTTATCTCCAGTCTCTTCTTGATAGACTGTCGGCTTCGACGGTGAGGGTATATGTGGCAGCTATATCCTCTTATCATGAGGGAATTGAGGGGACTGTTCAGCCACCCTCTTGTGAAGCGTTTCCTGCTTGGCGCTCAACGCGTTAAGCCGGTGCAACGCTCCTTGGCTCCGACTTGGGATCTTCAATTGGTCCTCGTCGGTTGTCCTTGGCCCCGTTTGAGCTGCTCGAGCTGGCGCCGTTGGAACGGCTGTCTTTCAAGACCGCGTTCCTACTGGCTGTCACTTCCGCTAAACGCGTGGGTGAGCTCTGTGCTCTCTCGGTACGTCCAGAGTGCCTGTCCTTTCGGGCCGATTGCGGTGCCACTCTGCGACCTAATCCTGCTTTCATGCCTAAAAA
Source organism: Notolepis coatsorum (assembly GCF_963971535.1). NCBI lineage: Eukaryota > Metazoa > Chordata > Actinopteri > Aulopiformes > Paralepididae > Notolepis > Notolepis coatsorum. The sequence goes on from NC_140168.1 coordinate 95,876,062, forward strand.
TATCCGGAGTTCCTTCCGCTCCCGGGATATTGTGGTTCAGGCGTTTCGTCCTCCTCCTCACGCCAGTGAGTTGGATGCGGGCCTTCACCTGTCATGTCCAGTCCGTGCTTTGGGACTTTACCTCAGCCGTACTCAGGACCTTAGGGTTACCGATCAGCTTTTTGTCTGTTACGGTGGGTCTCGTGCCGGTAAGGCACTGTCGAAACAGCGCCTGTCCCATTGGTTGTGCGAGGGCATTGCCCTCTGCTACACATTGGCTGGGCAGGATCCCCCTGGGGGCATCAGGGCACACTCCACTCGTGGGGTGGCTGCCTCTGCCGCTCTCCTGGGTGGGGCCTCGGTGGAGGACATCTGTGCTGCAGCTTCATGGTCCTCCCCGGGCCCCTTTGTAAGGTTTTACCTCATGGACATGACCGGGGGTTCTGTCTCCCAGGTGGTTCTGGGGTCTGTGGCCTTTCCTGCTTCCCGTCCTTTGGTAGGGTAGCAGGAGTGTGTGGGTATGGGCCACAGTGTGTTAAGTCACACGTGGTTCCGCCTGTGCGGTGTGTTCAAGGGGTTCTAGTTCCCCCTTGTTCGCATTCAGGTGGAGTTGACTGCGCCCCCCCCTTCGTTAGGAAGGATGGGGTGACAGGGCTCCCCGCACCCCTTGATGTGGGCTTACGGGTCCTCAGGGGGTACATCTGTCGGGTCTCGCGTCCGCTCTAACCCATATCTCAATAGGCTAGAGCGGGACGCGATAGCCATACGAAATATAACGATAGGTTATGTATATAACCTAGTTATATGAGTATTGGCTGAGCGTCCCGCTCTAAGCGGCCCTGAGTTCCCTTTTGAGGGATCTTTTACTGGAACGGGATTTGGCAAGGAAGGGTGTTAGGTGACCATGGTCTTATAGGCTACGCCTCCATAGAGGCGGGACCCGGTCAGGTGTGGGTGCATAAGTTGTTTCGTGGTGGTGTACAGTAGGTACTAGGAGATAAGGGGTATCTCAATAGGCTAGAGCGGGACGCGATAGCCAATACTCATATAACTAGGTTATATACATAACCTATCGTTTTCTGCCCCTAAGGCCTGGAATGAGCTTTAAAAAAACATGGATCTGGAGGAGCTTATCTCACTACCATGTTTTAAAGCTAGGATAAAAATCATGGAGGAAAATGCACTAGTCCAGGGGTGGCCAAAATAATTATAATTTTTTATTTTATAAAAAAAAAAAAATTGTATGTCACTCATTCCACAAGGACGTAGAATAAACATTTACAGATTTTTTTTTAAATGGTCCATTTGCATGTTCTTGGTATCTGAATCTAGGGACATCTATGGATCTCGGGGAATGTATTCCCAGTGTCAGAAATAGTGTGTCTGTTACTAGGCTTGAGTAAATTGTAATGAACCAAAGGAGAATATCAATTATATTTAAAACATATTTTGTATCTTTGACTGTGAATAACACCATGCTCAAATCTACCAGACCTGAAAAATCTAAGCAAATGAATAAAGGGAAGATGATTAAACAGATTTTGTAGATACAGTACTGAATTCTGCCATCTTTTTTATAATGTAAATTTCTCCACCATTTTTCATCATATTGCAACACCGTTTTTTGCTAGACGTTCACATAAAGGTAGAGAAACTAACTGCGTTCTGTTTTATGGCAATAACGTTCAGGGTTGTGGGAGATAATCCACAAAAATAAGACAAATAAAAAAGTAAATCCAGAAGTCAGATGATTTGCAGGGGCTGGCGTGAGCTGGGTAGGGTAGTTTTTCGAAATTCGAAAGCCCAGAGTCTCTTCCTTCAAAAGACTACACTCACTTTTGGCTGCTCCACTTCCTTCTATCAATATGCGCCGGTTTCCGACTCAATGCCCTGAGATTTCTATAATCTTATATTTGACTAATAACAGTTAAAATCATTGGTAAACAAACGTAATGCTGAAAATATACACTTTTACTGTATATTTCGGGCATAAGAGGTTAACCCTGTGAGGCCCAAATTAAAAAGACATTAGCAACTTCAGAGGGTGGGACATATTACTATCAAATAGCATTGTGAGGCTGAACAACAGGACCAATTGACTATACATGTGGTTTTTTTTAAATGGCTAAACATGATATTGTAATTTTGCAACCGTGGGTCTCACAGCAGGGTACTTTTAACCCTGTGAGGCCCAAATAAAAAAGACATTACCAACTTCAGAGGCCAGAGAGTGAGACCTATAAACACATGAAGGGTGCCGTGACTGACAAAAAAGGTTCAGAAATGCCGGTATATGGTGTGGCTCTTTGTGGTACCACAGTAATTTGTGTGGCTCTTAATCTCTGACTGGTTGGCCACCCCTGCACTAGTCTGTAAATGCTATGTTTAGTGATGCACGATATATCGGCCGATATGGCAGTTTTTTTTACACATCGGTATCAGTCCAATATGGGCCGATATTATATTAAAAAAATATGTAAATATATATATATATTTCTTTTTTTACATGTTTTGGCCTTAAATAGTTTCAAAATATCAGTAATTTCTGAAAATAAGTTACAAAAGCAAAAGAAAACGTATGCGTTTTGGAAAATAGCTCTTTATTTGATTATCATAAAAAAGTGTTTTCTATACAGAGATATCGACATCGGTAAATATCGGTATCGGCCAGAACAGCAATATTAATATCGGTTATCGGTATCTGCCACAATTTTCACATCGGTGCATCACTAGCTATGTTACATAACAGGTCACACAAAATTAATGGTGCCTGCCTTCAATGTACAACTCTGATGTGGTCCCTTTTCTTTCTTTTTTCTTTAAATGTTATACTGTGAATTTTATGAAATTGTGATTTGTAATTGTCTTAATTGCTGTCTTCTTTGCCAGGTATGTCTTGTAAAAGAGGTTTCTAACTTTAATGAGACTAACCTGGTTAAAGTTTCAAGTTCAAGTTTCAAGTTTCTTTAATAGTTGTCATACAGAAGTACAGAATACTTTCATACAAAATGCTTCTTACTAGGGATGTCCGATATTATCGGCCGACCAATATTATCGGCCGATATCGGCAGTAAAATGTGATATCGGAAAATATCGGTATCGGTAAAAAAAAAAAAAAAACAATAACAATATTTGTTATATATATATCCAGTGAAATTATTAGTTACCTGAAATTATTCCGTTTTTTGGGGGGGGGAAACCCTGCATATATCGGTATCGGTTGATATCGGTTGATATCGGTATCGGAAATTAAGAGTTGGACAATATCGGAATATCGGTATCGGTAAAAAAGCCAATATCGAGCATCCCTACTTCTTACTGTTACACTCCAGAGACTGTGCTAGACAAGATAGTATCAAATAACATAGTATAGCATGTAATTTAGAAGAAGAAAATGAGGTCACAGTGTTCGGTATAGACATATGTACAATGTTCTGAGTTACCATATAATATACAATACTATGCAGTGTACTAATGTACAGTACTATCTAGTGCAAAGCAGAAATGGGATGAGGTACAATTTAGGTACAATTTACAGTAAGGTGTACGAGTTGTAGTGCAATCCTTCATCAATAAATATAAAGTGTGGGGAGTGGGTGCTACAGTGTGTTTGTTTAAAGTGGGTGTGTGCTATAAAGTGTGTGGAGTGGGTGCTACAGTGTGTTTGTTAAAGTGAGTGTGTGCGTGTGGATGTGTGTGCTATGTGCGTTTGGTGGTTGTTGTTGTGTAGTGTTCATTCATTGTTCGTTTAGCAGCCTGATGGCCTGGGGATAGAAGCTTCTTCTGAGTCTTTCTGTGCTCGCCTTGAGACTCCGGTATCGCTTGCCTGACCGCAGCAGTTCAAAGAGGCAGTTGTTCGGGTGACTGGAGTCTTTAATGATTCTCTTAGCCTTGCCCTTGCAACGCTTGTTGTAAATGTTCTGGAGGGTGGGGAGCCCACCTCCAATTGTGCGTTCGGCTGAACGTGTCACTCTTTGTAGTCTGCTTCGGTCTTGTGCAGTGCTATTCCCAAACCAGGAGGTGATGTTGCCGGTCAAGATGCTCTCTATTGTACATGAGTAGAAGTTCTTAAGGATCTTCTGACTGACTTGGAACTTCCTTAGGCGCCTGAGGAAGTAGAGGCATTGTCGTGCCTTCTTCACAACACTGTCAATGTGTGTGGTCCATGTCAAGTCCTCGGATATGTAGGCTCCGAGGTACTTAAAGCTGTTGACTCTCTCAACCGGTGCCCCGTCGATGCTGAGGGGGCTGTAGTCCTTGACCCCCGACCTCCTGAAGTCCACAATCATCTCCTTTGTTTTGCTGACGTTCAGGGAGAGGCTGTTTTCCTGGCACCATCCCGCCAGGACCTTGACCTCTTCCAGGTAGGCCCTCTCGTCGTTGGCAGAGATCAGGCCCACCACCACTGTGTCGTCAGCAAATTTGATGATTGTATTGCTACTCCGCTGAGCCACACAGTCGTGTGTGTACAGGGAGTAGAGGAGGGGACTCAGAACACAGCCCTGGGGGGCCCCTATGTTGAGGGTGATGGATGAGGAGGTGCAGTTGCCTGCTCTCACCACCTGGGGTCTGCCAGTCAGGAAGTCCAAGACCCACTGGCAGAGGTCATAGTTCAAGCCCAGGTCCCTGAGCTTGGCTATGAGTATGGAGGGGACTATGGTATTGAATGCCGAGCTGTAGTCGATGAATAGCATTCTCACATAGTTCCCCTGCCTCTTGTCCAGGTGTGATGCTGCTGTGTGCAGCACATGGGCTATGGCGTCCTCCGTGGACCTGTTGGGGCGGTATGCAAATTGCAGGGGGTCCATGTTGATGGGGAGGGAGGAGCAGATGTAGCCCTTTACTAGCTTCTCAAAGCACTTCATGGCTATGGAGGTGAGAGCTACAGGGCGGTAGTCGTTGAGGCAAGCAGGCTTGGATTTTTTGGGTACAGGGATAATAGTGGACTTCTTCAGGCAGGTGGGGATGACAGCCTGTTCTAAGGACAGGTTAAATATGTCAGTGAATACTGGGGCCAGTTGGTCGGCAGAGACTTTTAGGACGCGGCCGGGGATGCCGTCCGGACCTGCTGCCTTCCTGATATTCACTTTTTTAAAGGTCCGCCTCACCTCATGCTCTGTTACCCTGAACACTGCGCCTCCATCAGCAGCCGACCCCCCCCCCCCCCATTGCCGTGGCTTGTGAGCTGGTGTTGTTATTACCAGCATCAAACCTCGCATAGAAGGTATTGAGGTCATTTGCTAAGGAGATGTCACTGTTCAGTTTGAGGGAGGCGCCTTTGTAGTCTGTCATCGTTTTGAGCCCCTGCCACATAGCTCTAGAGTCAGCTTGTTCAAACTGGAGTTCAATTTTATCCCTGTAGCGCCGTTTGGCCTCTGACACTGTCCTCCTTACGTTGTATCGCGCCACCTTGTGGTCATTCATGTTGCCTGCCACTAGGCCGTCGTTGTATGCTTTGGTGCGCTCTCTCAGAGCTTCACGGACGGATTTGTCTACCCAGGGTTTTTGATTTGGGTAAACTCTCATTTTGGTAGTGGGGATTGTTTCTTCCACCATAGTACAAACATAGTCCAGCACTGTCTCCGTGTAGACATTAATGTTATCTGTGTCGCGGAACACATTCCAGTCTGTGCAGTGAAACACAGACCGGAGCGTCTCCTCTGACGTCAAATCCCATTTCTGCACCTCTCGCGAGACTACAGGAGTACTTTTGATTCTCTGTTTGTACTTTGGTGAAAGAAAGATTGACGCGTGATCTGATTTACCAAAGCCACTATCAGAATGAGCCTTGTAGCCACCTTTAAATTGCGTGTAACAGTGATCTAGGATGTTACCGCCTCTGGTGTTGCAAGTCACATGCTGATAGAAGTCAGGTAATACCTTTCTCAGATTGGCGCTATTGAAATCACCCAGCACCAAAATGGCGGCATTAACGTTCGCCGCTTGTATTCTATTTACCTCGTCGTGGAGTCTGGAGAGCGCGGCGTTGTTGCTGGCTTGCGGTGGAATATACACTCCTACAAGGATGATCGCCGTTAACTCCCTCGGGAGGAAGAAAGGACGGCACTTGATGGTTATATACTCCAGGTCTGGGCAGCAGTGGTTGGATAATTCCTTCACGTTAGTTGGATCGCTCCAATTTTTGTTAAACATGAAGGCAATACCTCCTCCACGTTGTTTACCGGACTCTGCTGTCCGATCCTTGCGATGGATAAAGAAGTGATCGGCTGGTTGAATTGCGTGGTCTGGAACCTCCGGCGTGAGCCACGTTTCGGTGAAGCAGAGAACGTTGCAGTCCCTAACGTCTCTTTGGTATTGAATCCTTGCTCGGATGTCATCCAGTTTATTGTCAATTGATTGTACATTGGCTAGCAATATACTGGGCAATGGTGTTCGGTGGCGTCTGGATCTCAGCCTGTTACGGATCCCAGCTCTCTTCCCACGCCGTCTGGTTCCTCTGTTCCTGGGATCAAGGAACAAAGGATCTGGTCCTAATCTCCGGAGAATCTCTTCAGGCCATTGTTGTGGTTCGGAAAGCTGGTCCAGTGAGTAATCCAGTTGGTAAGTTTCCCGTAATCCAATGTCTATGAGTGACTGACGGTCATACACATTAAATGCACCAACAGTTGGTACAAACAAAACTCTAAAAACTATAAATATTAACAAAAGTAAGCACAGTCTCGACGGAGCGCACAGACAGGCAGCCGGTCGTTGCGGCGCCATCTTCTAAATAAAGTACAAATAAAAAATAAAAATGATGGTTGCCCGTGGTGGTTCTACTGGGATATGTAAAAATTAAGGCTGTCAAAGTTAATGCGGTATTAACGCGTTATCGCCCGATTCTATTAACGCCACTATTTTTTTTAACTCACGATTAACTAAAAAAATAATAATAAATTTAACTAGACTTCACTCAGGTGTATTGTTGATGCTCTCATTGATACTATGTTTGTTTCTGAAGTGTGTGTGTGAGAGATATATAGAGAGAGAGGGGGGTGAGAGAGATGAGGAAGGGGCAAGAGAGAAAGAGAGCTGGGAGAGTGTCTGTGTTACATTACTCAGCCCTTGTGTGGGTGAATGTAACAAGTTCCTAACGTTTTCTTTCCCCTATTATTTCATGCACACTTTATTTATTGTTTTAAATTATTATTTTCTTTTAAAGTGCAACCTCCACGTTGTATTTTTGTTCAATAAACAATGTGGACTAGGCCAACAGTGACTTTCATGAAGAATTGTAAAAAAAAGTATTGAAATTGACCCAGTTTTAGCGTTTTTATCAAAACATTTTGTCTGCCCAACACAATCAACATGCACTTGCATATTTTAATCAATGGTTTATAACGTGCACGTGTAATGTCGTCACAACAGGTATTGGTCACCAGGGGTATCACCAGGGGGCGCTGAGAGTCACACAGCTAGTGGCAGGCAGAGAGCCTTGCTACCATAGATATATGCTTGCTACTACTAGCCGAATGGAAATGTATCTGTTTCACCTCACTATTGCTCCGTGATTATAGCCATCCATCCATCTCTAAAGCTAACCACGTTACCATATTTGTAATAATGTAAATCATTGTGTCGTTGTACACATTGTGTTTATAACGTTAGTAGATAACATAGCTTAGCTTGGTAGCTATTGTGCTAACAACATATCCCGACATCCGGCTCGCTGGCCGGCATGAACGGCCGACCCAAAATGGTTCTCTCCTCTCTGTACACCCCGACCCGACCCCACGGGTGCCCTGCCGGGGGGCCCATGGACGCGACGGCGGCGGCAGCCGCAGGGCGCCCGAGCCCGCAAAGGCTAGTGTTACACGATAGCTATGAGCTAACTAGCGCTGCGGGCTCCGGCGCCCTGCGGCCGCCGCTGTTGTCGAGTCCACAAGCTTCACTCGGTGCATCAGTCACGAAAGGGGCTATGATGAGCTTGGCAAGCCAGAGTAAAACACAGTTTTCAATCAATCAATAACAACATTAACCAGACTCTCGTTGTGTCTATTATGCTAACGCTAACGTTACCTCATTGTGTCTATTCTACACAGATAGCCTCTCGTGTCTATCTGCTAACGTTAGCATTAGGCTAACTAACGTTACGTCCCTAACCCCCAACAACAAGCGTAACTAATCAGCGATCTTTTTGTCAGACTAAACTCTCCGCTCGGTGGCAAATTGTGTTGATGTCGGTTTTGTTTCATCAATAAATGAGGCAGAATACACAGTGACTGTATCCTTTTTTATTGCACTCGTTTCTTGCTGCAAACACACAAAAGATATCCTACGCGAGACATTAAAGATGGCGGCGCGGACATTCTGTTTTCGTTCAGACTCCCCAAACAGTGACGTCACGCGTCTCTCTTCTGACCAATCGGTGGTCTGCAGTTTTTCACGTGTCATTTCTGGAGCTCTCATGCTGATCACCAGCAGCCCCGCCTCCCCACACGGAGACAAACTGAGTACTTTATTTTAGTGGAAAAGCAACATTAGATTCGGCTCATTAATATGCAAGCCACACTTGTTGTGACGTCGGCGTTTTGATAAGCTTTTTTGATTCGCGCGTGCATGTTATTCGTGCGTGGACCTTTTTAACTCTTTCAGAGTGGCATTTCCGGTGTCAAATGGAAATAAATACATAATGAAATTATATACCAATGATGTAAACTACCCATAATTGATCAGTAGGGTTTAACCTAGAGGTTGGCCTTTAAGTTATTTTGTGCATCACTCTGTTTTGAATTTGATGCAAATTTGCAATGCATGAGGGTCATCCTTTTGTGTTAAATGGCTGCATAAAGCAAGCATTTGTTGACTCGCATGTTGATAAGAGTATTAAAACTTGGAACTTGAAAAAGATCTGTTTAACACATTAACTGCCACGCTTCTATCCATCAATGTATGATCACTGCCACCAGTCTAAGCCTATGGAGATGTTCACCTTCTTTGCAGGGCTATAACTTTTTAAATTGTATTGCTAAATTGACATTACTATGGCCCATTCAACATCGATTATCTATCGTTCAGGATGTAGGAACGTTATACTTTTTCATTCATAGATTCATACGAAAATACCGTTTAGAATATAAATATGTTTTATCGTTTTCTGCAGTAATTCCTAGAACGTGAGTTATAGGCATAAACGCATATATAGATTATCAACTGCCGTTTGTTGCCGATACACGCTATATTAAAAATTTCAACTGTACATGATCCTAAACGTTATGACTGATCATGCGCGGATGAACGGGGGGGGGGGGGGGGTCATTTATAATTCCGTGATCGTCAGTAAATGCTTTATGTAGTATGGGTGATATATTGATCAGAGCAGTTTGCATGAATAATAATAAACACTCACGCTGAAAATGACGTCAGCGTTCTCTTACCGTTCGCCGATGAGACTGGAGGAAAAAGATCCCACTTATTTGACGGTGATCTCCTAGATCCATTTCCGGTTTGTATAATCATAATAAACGCCCAAATCATATCGATTATTGAGTTATGGCAGTGATCCATATACACAATGTGTGTCTAGAGTCCCGCAACAATATGTGAGTGCCGGACGCATTTGCCCGGTGCACCGAGATCACAAGAGATCCATTTCCGGTTGTAACTCGCCGATCATTCACCAGGCGGCAGTATTGAAGCGTTGCAGAGTTGTGCAGGCTCCCACTGCATCAGACCAGGCTCCGTGAGGGCATTCTGAATACCATGGAGAAAAAATTAAATATGATCTCAATAACGTTGTACGCCATGGAATGGCAGAATTAGCATGACCTTGAAACATGTTGTACGACGGTTTTGGCGCAGGATGTGTTAAGGTAGAAAAAGATTTATAAAATAAATTCGATTAATTTGCGATTAATCAGGAGTTAACTATGGACAATCATGCGATTAATCGAGTTAAATATTTTAATCGATTGACAGCACTAGTAAAAATCATTAGTCGTTGTTCCATCAATGCTCAGAAATCCCCCCAGAATTCCTCAAAAACTAAAGCTACAATAGTCATTATGGGCAAAATCCAAAACAGTGTGTTGCTGTTCAGGATAAAGTACACACAGATTTCACACACACACACACATTATCTGGTCCGCCATCAGGACGGCCACAGGAAGTTAGCCCTGTTAGAGTTTCCTGTCCGCTCTTCTGATGGCTCCCCCCTTTCCTGGAAACTAAGGACAGAGTACACACACACACACACACACACACACACAGAGCAGCTGCAGCTCCACAAAGCAGCCCCCCCACGCATACACAGTCACACACAGACACACACACACACACACACACACACACACACACACACACACACACACACACACACACACACACTCTCCCTCTGATGTTTCTCTCCCTCTCTCTCTCTCTCTCCCCTCTCTCTCTCTGTCTCACTCTCCTGGTTATCTTGCTCTCTCTCTCTCTCTCTCTCTCTCTCTCTGTCTCTCTCTCTTTCTCTCTCAGTCTCCTGTTGCTCTTGCTCTCTCTCTCTCTGCTTTCTCCCTGCTCTCCTCCAACAATAACCTTTCACACTCGCTCTTTTCACGCTAGCTTTCATTAGACCCGCTCTCTCTCCCTCCTTCCTCTCTGTCTTCCTTTCTCTTTCTCACTCTCTCTTTCTCTGCCTTTCTCCCTCTATCTATTTCAGTGTCTTTGCTTCTCTCTCTCTCTCTCTCTCTCTCTCTCTCTCTCTCTCTCTCTCTCTCTCTCTCTCTCTCTCTTTCTTTCAGCCTCTTCCACACTCTCTCTCTTTCACAGAAAAGGAAGTGAGGATGTACAAACCTCTTCCCTTGTCCTCTTCCCCCATTTTAATACATACTGTACTGATACTGATACACAATGACAGAAACCCACTTTACTTTAGTTTAGTGTTCGCCTCTTCGCGCACGCGCACACACACACACACACACACACACACACACACACACACGCCCACCCACACACAACTGTTTGTCGGGCAGCCCTCTAGTCATTGTTCTACACAGGTTCCTGTTGACCATGTTTTCTCGCTCCCTTACAGTCGCCCCCCTCTCTCTCTCTCTCTCTCTCTCTCTCTCTCTCTCTCTCTCTCTCTTCCTTTTAGTCTCTCTCTCCCTTTATTCCTTTCAGTCTCTCTCTCTCCCTTCAGTCTCCCTCTCTCTCTCCCTTCAGTCTCTCTCTTCCTTTATACTGTGAGATCACCCATAGTGGCTCCAGTCTGAGCTGATTGATGTTGTTGCTGTGATTCAACCAAAACACTCCTGGAATCACACTATGGTGGACAAGAGCACGAGCGAACAAACAACAGCATACAGAAGTACACACACACACACACACACACACACACAACACACCACACACACACACACACAACACAGATACACACAAAAACACATTAAACTAGAAAGGTGCGCTCAGCAATTCTCCACCAGATGGCACGCTGGACACAGACAGACAAACACATAGTCAAATGCGCAGACACACTGACCACTCTCCTTATAGTTATTGGCATTAGCATGCTAATGCTAACAGACACACACACACACACACACACACTGACCAACAGACACACTGACCACTCTCCTTATAGTTATTGGCATTAGCATGCTAATGCTAACAGACACACACACACACACACTGACCAACAGATACACTGACCACTCTCCTTATAGTTATTGGCATTAGCATGCTAATGCTAACAGACACACACACACACACACACACACACACACACACACTGACCAACAGACACACTGACCACTCTCCTTATAGTTATTGGCATTAGCATGCTAATGCTAACAGACACACACACACACACACACACACACACTGACCAACAGACACACTGACCACTCTCCTTATAGTTATTGGCGTTCGCATGCTAATGCTAACAGACACACACACACACACACACACACACTGACCAACAGACACACTGACCACTCTCCTTATAGTTATTGGCATTAGCATGCTAATGCTAACAGACACACACACACACACACACACACGCACTGACCAACAGACACACTGACCACTCTCCTTATAGTTATTGGCGTTCGCATGCTAATGCTAACAGACACACACACACACACACACACACGCACTGACCAACAGACACACTGACCACTCTCCTTATAGCTATTGGCATTAGCATGCTAATGCTAACAGACACACACACACACACACACACACACACACTGACCAACAGACACACTGACCACTCTCCTTATAGCTATTGGCATTAGCATGCTAATGCTAACAGACACACACACACACACACACACACTGACCAACAGACACACTGACCACTCTCCTTATAGTTATTGGCATTAGCATGCTAATGCTAACAGACACACACACACACACACACACACACGCACTGACCAACAGACACACTGACCACTCTCCTTATAGTTATTGGCATTAGCATGCTAATGCTAACAGACACACACACACACACACACACACACACTGACCAACAGACACACTGACCATTCTCCTTATAGCTATTGGCGTTCGCATTAATGCTAACAGACACACACACACACTGACCACTCTCCTTTTAGTTATAGTTATATAGTTATAGGAACTCTTCAGTGTCTTCTCATCAGTGTCTAGTCTCAGAGAGGAGGAACTCTTCAGTGTCTTCTGAGGCTGAAATAATTCCTCGTCTTTTGTATTTCCATCAGAATTAACATTTGAGAACATTTAAAGGGGACGTGCATTGCTATTCCTTGCACTATTTGGGCAACTTTACACAATTCCTGTGAGTCTATTGAACACATCTGTACGTTTTCTTTCAAAAAAATGCATTGTTTTATATTTCTAATCAAGTACTCAAAAGCCTCATTTTCCAGCCTCAGGATTTCAGGCTATTTTTGGATGGGCTCCGCCCATAAGCACTTTGAGTGACAGTCATCCACACAGTCTGCGACTGGCACAGAGAGAGATAGAGAGATAGAGGAGGGGGATACAAATTAATTTCGCAGCAGGGGGGGGGGGGGGGGGGGGCATAATCCCAGTGGACAATGGATTGGTAACTTGTTTCAAATGTCAATATATACCTCTGTGATTATTATTGTACGGATCGGAATACGGGTGTGCGCGTGGGAGCATGCGCTATGATATTACAGTGATATGCTAGTGCTCCCGACTGCGAGGGAGAGAGAGAGATAGAGAGGGAGAGAGGGAGAGAGAGAGATAGAGAGGGACAAACGGAGGCACAGAGTTTTTACACACAACCTGTGTAAATGCTCCGTGTGTGTGTGAGAAAAGACAGGTCCCCCTCTCTCTCTCTCTCTCTCTCCCTCTCTCTCGCTTGCTCGTTCTGTGCCTCGTAGTCAAAACCTGTTTGAGGAAGTGTCGGGTTACACTATGCCTACAACCAGTCGCAGACTGGGACCATAATTCCTACCGGGAATTTGACACAGGCAGGCCAGGCCACGCCTATAGTGAAGACCTGACAAATGACAAGCAAAGGAAAGGAATGTTATATAGCCACCAAATACCAACATTCCACACACACCCCTGTGACAGCCAATCAGAAGCCAACCCCTAATTGATAGCACTAAATGACAGGGAAAACAAGTGACAGTAACCAAGTGACAGATGACAGAGAAGGTGGGAGGTTCCCGACCGTAGTCAAGAACCAGAATCGTAACAGGGTTGGGTACCGAACTCAGTACTTTTACGGGATACTGAGTACCGATTCACGCTAGATCGATCGGTACCAAATTTCATGATCATCAAACGATCATGCGATTTATTTTGTGTGGCGTGTTATAACAATAAATAACGAAATGTTCTAAATAAATAACAACGTTGAAATTGAGAAGTTTGGACTTCTTTTTTTACAACTGAAATAAAACAAATTGTTATTACAGAGAGCGTTAAGTACTGAAGAAAGGTACCGTTGGGTCTTCCAGGAACTGGCACTGGTACCGGTATCGGTTCAAATGTGAACGGTACCCAACCCTACATGGCACAGAATCCATTATAGAAATAACTTTTCTACATTTTGCAAGACAAAGGTGATGAAAAGTTTCAAATCACCAGTTTAACCCTTTCACTACCACACCACAGACGGTTAACCCTTTCACTACCACACTACAGACGGTTAACCTTTCACTATCACACTACAGAAGGTTAACCCTTTCACTACCACACTACAGAAGGTTAACCCTTTCACTACCACACTACATAAGGTTAACCTTTCACTACCACACTACAGAAGGTTAACCCTTTCACTACCACACTACAGAAGGTTAACCCTTTCACTACCACACTACAGAAGGTTAACCCTTTCACTACCACACTACAGACGGTAGTGTAGTGTGCTTAGCACAGGGAGTGGGAGCAGTAGGAAGCAGCTAGCCTATCTTAGCACAAGGACTGGAAGCCGTAGGGAGCAGCTAGCTTAGCACAAGGACTGGAAGCCGTAGGGAGCAGCTAGCTTAGCACAAGGACTGGGAGCCGTAGGGAGCAGCTAGCCTGGCTCCGTCAAAAGTGAAGAAATACAACTTCTGACAACTCCAAAACTGATGCACAGAGATTCATTTGATATGAGTCTTCTCTGTCTAGGGAATGTGGCAAATAAGTATTTCACAAAATGTCATGTTTTCTTTTTTTTAACAAATACAACTGCAAACTGTGCAAAACTGTGGCAACATGACAGAAATCCTGATTTCTCAACATGAAGCTCTCGCAAGAAGTTGCAGCTTCTGGATTTTCCATTCATTCGAATGCAGCAGCTATGCTAAGCTAACAAGCTACAGTGTGCAGACCGACCCACCGCAGGAGCTATGCTAAGCTAACAAGCTACAGTGTGCAGACCGACCCACCGGAGGAGCTATGCTAAGCTAACAAGCTACAGTGTGCAGACCGACCCACCGCAGGAGCTATGCTAAGCTAACAAGCTACAGTGTGCAGACCGACCCACCGCAGCAGCTATGCTAAGCTAACAAGCTACAGTGTGCAGACCGACCCACCGCAGCAGCTATGCTAAGCTAACAAGCTACAGTGTGCAGACGACCCACCACAGCAGCTATGCTAAGCTAACAAGCTACAGTGTGCAGACGACCCACCACAGCAGCTATGCTAAGCTAACAAGCTACAGTGTGCAGACCGACCCACCGCAGCAGCTATGCTAAGCTAACAAGCTACAGTGTGCAGACGACCCACCGCAGCAGCTATGCTAAGCTAACAAGCTACAGTGTGCAGACGACCCACCACAGCAGCTATGCTAAGTAACAAGCTACAGTGTGCAGACCGACCCACCACAGCAGCTATGCTAAGCTAACAAGCTACAGTGTGCAGACTGACCCACCGCAGCAGCTATGCTAAGCTAACAAGCTACAGTGTGCAGACCGACCCACCGCAGCAGCTATGCTAAGCTAACAAGCTACAGTGTGCAGACCGACCCACTGCAGCAGCTATGCTAAGCTACATGTAATGTTGCCAAACATTATTTAAGCTCGTGTGAAACTGTCTACAACTTGTGAAACTTCTCTCACAAGCTAAGCAGTCAGTTCTTAAGGGGCACTTCACCAAAAAACAACAACAAAGTAATCTCACACACTAAATAGTTTTGCACACATTAGTTTAGTTTGACAGTTCAGGGTAAATGAGTTTGATTATGGCCACCAGTGATGTAATCAGGGACAATGAATCCTATAAGACAAGGTGTTACTATTTTTCATCTATATCATTTCATGGTGCTGTAATTATCACAACACAAGGATTTAATGTCCCTGATCACTGGTGGCCAGATACAAACTAATTATTCTCAATAACTAAATGAATGAGTGCAAAACTGTTCAGAGTTTTTTGGATGTGTGTGAGATTATGTACAAGGCTGTCTTTAATAAGGCTGTCTCTATTTCCTAAAATAGCTGTTGAAGTGTGTGGAAAATCAGGAAACGTATTACGTAATTTTGACGTATTTTTATTCCTGGACTCAGGTTAAAAAGATTACAATGTGTAGAGGAGGGGGAGAGAGGGGGATATCGGAAAAAGTTTTGGTAAAACTTGTTATTACTGTGAGATCCTCTCACTCAACCTTTTCACCCCAGTCAGTTGAGTCACATGTTCCAACTCGATGGCCACCACTGCCACTGCATTCTGGGCAGTGTAGTCATTCTGCGTAGTGTTGTCATTCTGGTAGTGTAGTCATTCTGAATAGTGTAGTCATTCTGGTAGTGTAGTCATTCTGGGTAGTGTAGTCATTCTGGTAGTGTAGTCATTCTGGGTAGTGTAGTCATTCTGGGTAGTGTAGTCATTCTGGTAATGTAGTCATTATGGGTAGTGTAGTCATTCTGGTAGTGTGTCATTCTGGGTAGTGTAGTCATTCTGTAAATGTAGTCATTCTGGGTAGTGTAGTCATTCTGGTAATGTAGTCATTCTGGTAATGTAGTCATTCTGGGTAGTGTAGACATTCTGGTAATGTAGTCATTCTGGGTAGTGTAGTCATTCTGGGTAGTGTAGTCATTCTGGTAATGTAGTAATTCTGGGTAGTGTAGTCATTATGGGTAGTGTAGTCATTCTGGTAGTGTAGTCATTCTGGGTAGTGTAGTCATTGGTTGGTTCGAGTAAAAAAGTTATATCAGAACTTAGCTTCCAGTGGCCACTGCTAGCCGTTGTGACATCATCACAAGAATGTTCTCAGAGTTCTAACCATGTGAGATCCATCTCTGTCTCACCCACTCACTCACTGACTCAGACACATATATATAATCCAGTGGAGGTTTCTCTATGACAACACGTGAAACACAAATTCACTCATAATTCATAATTATTATTAATTTACATATACCTATATATATATATATATAAAAAAAAAACTATATATATATATTTTTTTTAAATTATTATTATTATTATTTTTTTATTATAAATGTTTTCCTCTGTAAAAAAATGCCAGTGAATTTTTTTTTTTTTCAAAAATGGCCAAAATTGACAGCTCTGAGCAGGCCTGCACTGCAGTATTGCCTGCAGTAATTATTCGTGAAGAAAACTTCACAAGTGTGACCCATTGTTAAATAAATAATAAATAACAGCGAATCAAAATAGGCTATTAACTTCATCTAAGCACGGTCTGTGCAGTTAAACTCTTGCCATTGAATGGAGGGTTGATTGATTGACAGCCCTTGACATCCAATACACGGAGGTTGAATATGATTGGCAGCCTTGCAAATCCAATCAGAGATTGCTGCATTGCAAAGTCAAAACGGGTCCAGCTGCATGTCCGGAGGATAGGTTTAGCTTGGGCCAATCTCAAGTTTATCAAGTTTCTTTATTAGTTGTCATACAGAAGTACAGAATACTTTTATACAAAATGTAACATAAAGAAGCATTTTGTATAAAAGTATTCTGTACTTCTGTATGACAACTAATAAAGAAACTTGAGAAACTTGAGATTGGCCCGAGCTAAACCTATCCTCCGGACATGCAGCTGGACCCGTTTTGACTATGTGAAAGTTGAGACTATGAGAAAGTTGTTGTTTAGTAGTTAGTAAGATGTACAGCTATAACAAGTCAAGTCAGGCTAAATTAAACTTTGCGCCAACATTAGGACCGAAGTATAAACCAGCAACTGAGCAACATGAAGAAGTGGACTTATGCATCTGGATCAGAAAAAACGTTGTGGATGAAAAAGTAAGTAGGCTACAGTGCTTGTATGCTAACAGTAGCTAGCCAGCTTAGCCTACATCACAATGATAATCAAATCAAATCAAATCAAATCAATTTTATTTATAGGGCCCGACAACACACGTTAATGTCCCCATGGGCCGTACAGATCTTCTTTAAACAAGTCAAGAAGAAAACATAACAATAAGTCAAGAACAGAACAAGAACACCATAAGGTCCAAACATTTTTAGATGAATGCAAATAAATGAAAGAATCACCAAGCTAACTTACTGTACACTCTGTAGGGCTGGGCAATTAATCGAAACAGAATCGCGATATCGATTCATAGACCTATGCAATCTCATTTCTAAGTTATGACTATTTTCTTTTATTACATTTTTTTTTTTTTTTTTTAATTATTTTATCTGGGTTGAACATGATTTGTGGAACTCCCTCTGGTGTTGTGGTCGTGGTATTCACTGACCTTTGGGAAGTATTTCGACATGCACATGGGTATCTTAGTGGTGTAGTGTATCTTGTAGACCAGGCCCATTGCAAGTTGCTGTACTCTGTCGTCTACTCTAAGCCATCCTAGGTTGTCAAAGTGGACAGGGGTGAGGTGGGTTTTTAGGAGTAAGGTCAAGCAGTAGTCTGACCAGTTTGTTTTGTGATGTTTGTAATCTTGTTTTTAGTGCCTTTGAGGTGCTTTGGTACCATGAGGTGCAAGCATAGTCGTAGTACCCTTGAATGAGTGCTCCTGTTAGAGTCTTCAAGGTATTCTTGTTTACCAGAGAGGAGATCCGGTACAGGAATCTAGTTCGTTGGTTGACTTAGTTTTATTACATTGGATCCCATTTTGTCACAGGAAAGATTTGCCTCTATAGGATGGAACCCAGGTAGGTAATTTCATCTTTCCTTTTAAGATAAGATAAGATATTCCTTTATTGATCCCCTTGGGGAAATTCAGGCATCATAGCAGCATGGGGGAAGGGGGGTACAGGTAGTGAAAACAACACAAGCAGTGTAAACAAATAGGTCAATATAATTTACTATCTAACTAACTGAAATATACATTATTCATTATTCACAGTATCACAGTATCCACATAAGGTGCAGTATGCATAAGGTAGTGTTATTGTCCTACTTGGGTTCCTATTAGTTCTAGGTCGATGTCTGGCAGCAATCGCTGCCCACTGTTGTGGAGCCTGATGGCCACTGGTATGAAGGACTGTCCGAGGCGGTTAGTTGAGTGTCGGGGGGGTTGAGTCTGTGGCTTCCTTGTCACCTTCACCTAATATGTTTTGATCTGGTCAGGTGCGCTGTCACCTAAAATGTTTTGATCTGATCAGGTGCGCTGTCAACTAATATGTTTTGATCTGGTCAGGTGCGCTGTCACCTAATATGATTTCATCTGGTCAGGTGCGCTCTCACCTAATATGATTTCATCTGGTCAGGTCCGCTGTCACCTAATATGTTTTCATCTGTGTCCACTGACCACTGACACACAGTGGGGGATGTTTTAAAAATATTATTTAATATATAATATAATATAATAATTTGTGCTTCACCTAAAAATTTGGTCAGCAGCCTCCACTGATACAATCACAATAACATCCCCCTCTGTCTCACCCACTCACTCACCGACTCAGACACACATATACAATCACAATAACATCACGCTCCGTCATCATCACACTCACAAACATCCAGATCCAGGGCGTGGCCCTGTTCCTGCCGGGCGCACGGAAGATAAGCTGCTCCCAGCAGGGAATTCACAGTGGGAACAGGGCCACACACACACACGCACACACATGCTTACACACACACACACACGTACGTGTACGCACACACACACACATGGCTATGGAGACTGTATTAAGTCACTGTATTTTCACATTCAGTTCTCTGCAGCTAGTCTCTCCGTTCCTCCATCGCCTGCTCTTCCCTCTTATCTCACTCTCTCTCTTTCTCTCTCTCTCCTTAGCTCTTTCTCTCTCATTTCACTCCCTCTCCCTACTCGCTCTCT
>NC_140168.1:95895862-95915862 GCF_963971535.1 Notolepis coatsorum
AGTGGGGGGGGGCAGTGGAAAAGTCAGGTGTTTCAGGCGCAGGACGTCCTGTTTCCAGATGACGTCATCACATCCTTCTGCAGATAGAGGAGGGGGAGGGAGGGAGGGGGGAGAGAGGGGGGGCGGGAGGAGGGGGTGGGGAGGGAGGGGGGGGGGCGGGAGAGGGAGAGGGAGGGAGGGAGGGGGAGAACTATCATGGACGGTGTCCTGGGGTGAAAGAATAATGGTCGAATGGAAAAAAGAGGGAGGGATCTTTTTTTTTGGGCTGGCCCTCGGGCACAACACTTAATTTAGTAAATTTAGACCCTTGGCTGAAACTAAGATTTGGAACCTTCAACCTCGCCAACCAGAATGTAAGCCGCGGGTCTCGTTCTAATCTAACGAGTCCCCTCATGACCAGAGCACCTCTGCAGGTGAACAAGGACAGCCCTCCAGTGTCATGGAAGCGGGGGATTCTCGCAGTATGACCTGGTTTTACAGAAGGTGCAACGTATGTGAGCCACCACTAGGGGCAGAGTGGCTAACTGTGATAAGTAGGCGAGTGAGTGACAGTGGTGGTGTAACTGAGGGGTACAATTCCCTGACTGTATTACTAGATATGATACTTACTACCACTACCTTTGTACTTTATATTCGGCCACCCAGTACTCGGCATAAATATATTATGATAAACACTCTCACGTAGATGAAACGGATCCAACACAAATGTACGAAGTCGAAGTATGTGTTTATTACTACACAGCAATGGTGTGTAGAGCAAGCACTTAATCACTTAATTACATTTATGAATTGAAATAGTATGCACTTTTATGGCAAAGAGTATTCGTCGGTATATCAATAGAGAATGTCCAATCTCTGATGGCGCAGGTGGTACATATACGACCTGGAATAGTTAAGGAATAATAGCAATGATACTTTAATGATTATAAGACTGGATACACTAAGGGGGGTAATCCGGTCGCTTGTAAGACAACAGGAGTAGGAGGGGGGGGGGGGGTAGAGTCTGGCTGCCTCGTCCGGCCAAGGGTATCCTGGGTGAACCCACAGTTGTGCAGCTCGGTGCGCCAGCGATCCTTGGACCACAGATGAAAGCAGGTGGACTCTCTGTGAGCCGGCTCTCTCCGGTCCACGGGGGAGAGACGTGAAGCGACCTCGTCTTGCAGAGCGTCTCCTCACCTTGCGTCCTCTCCAGGGGGGGGGGGTTCCAACACACGGCAGTGTTGGGGGTCTTTATCCATGGAATAATCACTGTACACAAAGCATAATCCAAGCCGGGGAAGGCTAGCCGTCGTCGGTAGAATAATCCAATATACAGGTCCACTCGCTCTTTGGCCTGGAGCTCCTCGGGTGCAGCTTCACGTGGGGTCAGCCACCCTGGATAAGCAGCCAGTTCTCTGCCCGAAACGATGGGGTACTGACTACGGTAGTATTCTCACCGCACGAAGCACTATATATTAACAGACTATTATTAGCTTAATAGACTACGTCCAACTCGACGATATAGTGCCAAATATGACTATTCAAATATTAATATACACGATGTCTCAATACCGATGGTAGGCCGAACTTGGCCTTACTCCCACACGTGGCGTCGCGGGGAGGCTTTACGTCTGTCACTCTATTGGAGGGTAAGAAACTGGACTGAAAAGAAAGTCCTACTTTAGTAGCGCAGTATATATACGCACTATGAACAAATAGTCCCATTAGTGGTGCGGTAGCCAGATTCCTACGCGGAACTAGGACTTGTTCGTACATGTTGAGCGGTACGTTTGAACTGGGTCTGGGGGGTATGGCAGCCTGGCACCAAGGTCTCGACCAATAGTAGAATGGAGACTATTATGGGATGTTCAGTAGGCTAGAATGGATATTCAATGCATATTGTACAAGGAATATACAAGGGATATCAGGGAATATTAGAGAATATACAAATACAATTAAATATATATATATAAATAAATATATATATTCGGTTTAATCTGGCCCTTCACAACAGCCACCCCCTGATTGGTCCCAGACCTAATCAGTTAAGCAGAGATTAATCGCGTTGTCTATTTACACATAAGGGTTTGCTGTAGGGGTCAGTCAACTTCACAAAGTCATAGGGTTATAGGGTCATGGTCATCATCGATTGTGTCTGGGAGTCGGGGCAGTTCTATGAGCCTCGCCACGGGACGGGTGTAAGTGCGACCCTGGACAAGCACTTCAGCTGCTCGGACCTTGCCGTCGGCACCGGTGATCACTTTGCTTACGCGGCCGGCCGGCCACATAGCTCTGGGCAGTGATTGATCAATAATCATGACGACTGTTCCTTCTGTCAAATTGTCTCTCTCCTTTACCCACTTCTGGCGGGTCTGTAGAGACGGTAGGTAGTGCAGTAGGAATGTCCTTTGTTGTGCACTCTCTATGGTAGTGCAATCATCTATGTTGGGGTCTGCGGAGATAACAGTGCTCAATCCACAGAACACAGGCTTCTTATTCTCAGCCTCCTCCTGACTGGCTTCCCTCGGGATAGGCGTGGGCCACTCTCCTTCCGGGAGCTTTAGGAATGCTGGGCCGTCACTGTAGACATTGCGACGGGTGAGGTCATCTAGGGGCATTCCCCGGGTGATGACGTCAGCTGGGTTCTGTTTTGTATCAACGTAGCGCCACTCTGTTTCTCCGGTTAACTCTTCGGTTAAGTCTTGAATCTCGGTGACTCTGACTCCCACGAAGACTTTGTACTTGCATGAGTCCGATTTGATCCAGGCGAGTACTGTCGTGGAATCTGACCACAGGATTGTTCTAGACACCGGTATGGTGAGCTCACGTTGGATGAGCGTGGCTAGGTGCGCTCCGGCTAGGGCTGCGCAGAGCTCTAGGCGTGGGATAGATTGTTGCCTGCGTGGGGCTATTCTCGAGCGGGCGAGGACAAATGCTGTGTAGATCTCTCCCCCCTCTTCTTGGGCCCGCAAGTAGGCTACTGATCCGTATGCGACCTCTGAGGCGTCACTGAAGACGTGTAAGTCCATTTTACATGTCTCTGGCCTCACCGTGGGTGGGAAGTAGCTTCGGCGCATATTAACGCCTGGGAGTGAGTGGAGCTCCATCTCCCACTCTCTCCAGGTGGATGTAAGGTGTGCGGGAATGGGGTCGTCCCAGCCCTGGTCCTTGTCCCACAATGCTCGTACAATCATTTTTGCCCTGGTGGTGTACGGTAGAATACATCCTAGCGGGTCATATTGTCGGGCGAGTGTTGTGTACACACTCCGTCTGGTGGTCGGCGCCGCCGCCGGCCTTCCCTGCTCCGTAGTCAGGGGCTTGTGTCTGTAGTGAAGCGAATCTGTTTTGAATCGCCACACCAATCCCAGGGTCATCTCCTGGGCTTCTCCCGGGATTGTAGCCATCCAGGTCTCGTTGCTGGCTGCCTTGTCCTCGGAGGAGAGGCTGCGCAGTACTTGCGGATCGCTGCTGGCCCACTGCCTGAGATCAAAGCCGCCTTTGATCAATGAGGCGCGGAGTTTAATCAGGAGAGCCTCGGCTTCTTCCTGGGTTGAAAGGCTTTGTAGACAGTTGTCTACGTAGAAGCTGTTCTTTACGCTGTGTCGGACCTCTTCGTCCGCTGCTGGGTCCTCTGCTACATGTTTCTGTAGTGCAAATGTAGCACAGCAGGGGCTGCACGTCGTTCCGAAGGGGAGGACTTCCCATTGGTAGATGGCTGGGTGCTCATCTCCTGGCTTCTCTCTCCATAGGAACCGTAACAGGGGCTTGTCCTCCTCTACTAATCTCACCTGCAGGAACATTCCTTTAATGTCCCCGCTGATGGCCACCTTTTCCTGGCGGAAGCGGAGTAGAACGCCGAGTAGGGAGGGGCCGAGTGTGGGACCGGGCAGTAACTCTTTATTCAGATTTTGGGATCCGATCTGGTAGCTGCAGTTAAATACTATGCGGTCTTTACCGTTGTGATGGACCTTGTGGTGAGGCACGTACCACGATTCAGTGGTCTGGTCAGCCTCTTTAATGTCCATCTTTGTGACGTGTCCCGCTGTGATGAGCTTCTCAATCTCAGCGCGGTATACACTCTCTTGGGCGGGGTTCTTGGCTAGGCGCCGCTCCGTGTTCAGCAGGTACCGTTCTGTGGCGTCTGTCTTGGCGTGGAGAGTAGGCATTCCTTCTCGCCGCAGGAGTGGCGTGGCGTATCTCAACACGCCGTTGACCGGGACTCTCTTGGTCCCTGTCTCGAGGAGGTGAATGGCGTAAATGTCATCTTTAGAGCGAATGTCTTTCTTTCCGTTCTTAAAGGGCATTTGTTTCAAGGTCCATAGCCGCTCTACGTGTTGCAGGAGTGCGGTTTCTCCCTCTGTGACTCGGGAGTGGAGACATCTAGTGGCTGTACTTCGGTTGAGAGATTTGGCGAGCGGGCCTTGGAGAGTCCATCCCAAACGGGTCTCGACTGCTGCAGGACAGCCTCGGGGTCCGGTATGAACCCGGTCTATCGGGACAATGAGGTCTGCATGGTCGGAGCCTATCAACAGGGTCGGCATAGCATTGTCTATGAGCGGGATCGGTAACTTGCGCAGATGTGCATATTTCTCCATCAGCTTGGCGACGGGGTATGTGTACCGCGACAGTCCTATTTCTTGGCTGGTGAAAGCGTCTGTAATCTGGTACCGTCGCTCAGGCTGGCCGCTTGCTGCGATAGAGAATGAGACATTCTCGCCCTTTATCGTCTTCAAATCTCGTCTTATTGTCCGAATTGTCATTTGGGTTTCGCTTCCCCGCAGCCCTAGCTGGGCCGCAGCGGAGGCGAGCAGAAGGGTCTTCTCTGACCCGTCATCGAGGACGGCGTAAGTGTCCAGGACTTTATTCTGGTAGCTTAGTGTCACACGCACTACTTTTAGGAGTACTCGGGCTCCACTGCTGCTGGCGGGATCGATGTACATGACGCTCGCTTTGCTGCTGGATGGTGCGGGTGAAGGGCGCCGTCTGTTACTGTCGTGAAGTATGTCCAGATGGGCTCCATCGCACTTGGTGCACCTTTTCTTTAAGCGGCATTCGGCTGCCATGTGTGAGCGCGCACAGCGAAAACAGCGCTTGTTGGACTTTATCCATTGACTTGCTTCCTCCGCGTTCAGCTTGGGGAAGGAGTCACATTGCGCTAGCCAGTGTTCTTTCTCACAGTAGGGGCACACTATCTTCCACTTCTCCGTTCTGGAGGGGGTACTGTGGCTCCTGCTGCTCGGTACTGACTCTGATTGGTGCATCACAGTCACCGATCTTCTTCCATCATTTAGTCGTCTGGTTCCTTCTCTGGAGCCAGGGGTGCTCCGTCCGAATGTATCTAGCCGTAGGCTGCTGACTTCTCTCGCCAGGAAGTCTGCTAGATCGAGGAGGTTCGGTTCGGGGCCATTCGGGTCTGGGTGGTCTCTCTGCCGCCTAAAACGCTCCTGTCGAGCGGGCGGCAGCTTCTCCAAGATCCTTTCCACATTTGAGTTGGCGTAAAGTTCATGCCTCCCCTTCTCTCTCTGCGCTCCCAACATCCCTACCAGGGACTGCACTCTGATGGACAGGTCGTCCAGTGCTCGATTGTCTATTGCTGGGGGTAAGCGGTCGATGTGTCGGATCTCCTGGATCACGTAATCCCATATGCGCCCATACCTCTGGTCCAATGCTACCAGTGCTGCTGTGTATGGGGTGGTGGAAGTCGCGTAGGCGAGCGCTATATTATGTGCGCGGGGTACCTTTAAGTGCTTCAGTAGGATGGCGTATTTATGGCGTTCATCCAATACCTCCACCAGCATGGTCTCCAGACACATGCGGAGTTCTGTATACTGGGCCCGGTTCTCTTGGGTGAAGTCGGGTACCATAGGCGTGCCGATGTATTACGCTGACTGTGGATACATCGGCGAGCGTTGGGGGAGAGGCCTCCTAGGCGAGTCTCCTCCCGCTCCTTGGTATGGGCTGGTACCGGCAGTGTACCATGGCCCGCTTGTCCAGGTGCTGTTCCTCGGTGCGGGTCGTGCGTCGTGCTCACCCGTGTATAGAGTCGGGGGTCTGTAGCGCAGCTCCGCGGGAGTATAGCCTGGGCTGTACCGGACCTCCTGGTCCGGTAGAGTACTGTGCTGTCGTCGGGCGTGGTTCTCCTCTTCTTCCTCTTCGTCTTCAGTTAGGTCATCCAGTGCTTGTAGTCTCTGGTTTAGCCTCTCCACAGGATATGCTGCTCCTTCCCGGTTGCTAGGTCTCGCTTGGACCGGTGGGGGGAGGTGGTCTGTGGGGGGTATAGACCTCGTCTGTTGGTCAAGTTCAGGGTTGTTTACTCGGCTAGGGGATGCCGCCCTGGAGGTGTGTCTAGACGAGTTCCTGGAGCCTCTGGCGGAGGGAGAGGGTGTTGTCCGTCTGATCAGCTGTTCTATTAGTTGCGCTTGCTGTCTGTCGCGCTCTGCGTCCCGTAGAGCACCAGCAGCTGCTCGCTGACTGTCTGCTCGGTCTCGGGCCACATTCTCTTCCCTCTGAATGCGTCTTATTTCTAGACGTATATGCTCTTCTTTGCTCCGCTGCTGGATCTGCAGTCGGTCGCGTTCAGCAGCGGCGTTCAGGCTGATGAGGAAGGCCTGCTGTAGGGTCCTCTCTGCCTCGCTGGGAGAAGGCGGTTGTATAGGGGAGCCTTCCCTCGGGGTACTCCTTGCGGAGCCTTGGAGCTCTATCTCCACGGTGCTCTCCCCGTCTTCTTCCGTGCCGAGTTCTCTCTCGGTAGCGTTGTATTCCTCCCGGGACTCATCGGGGACTACTTCTTCAGTACTGGCGGGGTGTGAAGTCATGTCTGGTTCCCACTGGTCCCCATCGTGAACTTGGTCAGTTACATTAGAACCCGTAGGGGCCTCTATGGTCGGGGTAGTCTGGGCGTTGGGGTTAGACATACTTTTACTTTCTAGTTTTACCGCGTTTACTGTTAGTAGAAGACTAGGTTGTTGACTGACAGCGTAAGCCTCTAAGTACTGAGGGAGCCGTCGTTCGCGCTGCGGGCGTTGGTTAGGAGGATCGTTTCGTGGAGTGTTCATCATAGGCCATTTCAATATTAATAACACTATATTAATATTACACTAATTACCCTCCGGCTCGAAGGACCAATTGTAACTGAGGGGTACAATTCCCTGACTGTATTACTAGATATGATACTTACTACCACTACCTTTGTACTTTATATTCGGCCACCCAGTACTCGGCATAAATATATTATGATAAACACTCTCACGTAGATGAAACGGATCCAACACAAATGTACGAAGTCGAAGTATGTGTTTATTACTACACAGCAATGGTGTGTAGAGCAAGCACTTAATCACTTAATTACATTTATGAATTGAAATAGTATGCACTTTTATGGCAAAGAGTATTCGTCGGTATATCAATAGAGAATGTCCAATCTCTGATGGCGCAGGTGGTACATATACGACCTGGAATAGTTAAGGAATAATAGCAATGATACTTTAATGATTATAAGACTGGATACACTAAGGGGGGTAATCCGGTCGCTTGTAAGACAACAGGAGTAGGAGGGGGGGGGGGGGTAGAGTCTGGCTGCCTCGTCCGGCCAAGGGTATCCTGGGTGAACCCACAGTTGTGCAGCTCGGTGCGCCAGCGATCCTTGGACCACAGATGAAAGCAGGTGGACTCTCTGTGAGCCGGCTCTCTCCGGTCCACGGGGGAGAGACGTGAAGCGACCTCGTCTTGCAGAGCGTCTCCTCACCTTGCGTCCTCTCCAGGGGGGGGGGTTCCAACACACGGCAGTGTTGGGGGTCTTTATCCATGGAATAATCACTGTACACAAAGCATAATCCAAGCCGGGGAAGGCTAGCCGTCGTCGGTAGAATAATCCAATATACAGGTCCACTCGCTCTTTGGCCTGGAGCTCCTCGGGTGCAGCTTCACGTGGGGTCAGCCACCCTGGATAAGCAGCCAGTTCTCTGCCCGAAACGATGGGGTACTGACTACGGTAGTATTCTCACCGCACGAAGCACTATATATTAACAGACTATTATTAGCTTAATAGACTACGTCCAACTCGACGATATAGTGCCAAATATGACTATTCAAATATTAATATACACGATGTCTCAATACCGATGGTAGGCCGAACTTGGCCTTACTCCCACACGTGGCGTCGCGGGGAGGCTTTACGTCTGTCACTCTATTGGAGGGTAAGAAACTGGACTGAAAAGAAAGTCCTACTTTAGTAGCGCAGTATATATACGCACTATGAACAAATAGTCCCATTAGTGGTGCGGTAGCCAGATTCCTACGCGGAACTAGGACTTGTTCGTACATGTTGAGCGGTACGTTTGAACTGGGTCTGGGGGGTATGGCAGCCTGGCACCAAGGTCTCGACCAATAGTAGAATGGAGACTATTATGGGATGTTCAGTAGGCTAGAATGGATATTCAATGCATATTGTACAAGGAATATACAAGGGATATCAGGGAATATTAGAGAATATACAAATACAATTAAATATATATATATAAATAAATATATATATTCGGTTTAATCTGGCCCTTCACAACAGGTGGTGTATGAGGTGCTTTGTGAAAATGACTCAATAGGGAGGTGTAGTAGTCTGACGTCACTGGTTGTTCCACCCATAGATATATATAGAACACTAGATAGCTTACCCGCGCTGCCGGCCAATGGAGAGCGACGTCACTGAACCGCCGCCATCTTGCCCAGGTCAGCCTTGAGAGAGTGAGTGAGCAGTGCACAGACAAAAATACTCATAACTCGCTGAAATATTGACGGATTTACAAACGGTTTGGTTTATTTTTTTATTTTTTTGGTTTTTTTAAGTATGCAGTATCATAACTACATATTTGATGTTTATAGCAAACCAACCCGTTTGTAAATCCGTCAATATTTCAGCGAGTTATGAGTATTTTTGTCTGTGCAGCTCACTCACTCTCACTCAAGGCTGACCTGGGCAAGATGGCGGCGGTTCAGTGACGCTGGTGACTCCGCCTTAAGCTATCTAGTGTTCTATATATATCTATGGTTCCACCCGTATAGGGATTTATCATTGGGAAAATGGATTATCGGCTATTGTAACAATTCTGCCGCATGGAAATTGAAAAGCTTTCCAGTTTTGGATAAAATGAGTTCCCTTCTATCACTAACATGATTTTGTAAGCATTTTTGGTTGAAAAAAATATTTGCGATTTTTTTTTGTATAATTAATTGCGAATATTTTCATGTTGAGCTATTTTGTATTTTGTATTTATTGGTTTAAAATACAGAGACAGTGCATATTAAGGAACATTTGACTGTAAATATGCCAGTTTAGCCAAGTTGGCTAATTTTCAACTGTAGTCTCTGGGGCAGGTGACATGAGCACAACAATAATTAAAACATAGTACAATAATTAAAACACAGTAGGAATCAAGGCGGTTAGGTGGCCGAGCGGAGATTGCGTTCGTCACCAACCCCGGAGCTGTGAGCTGGATTCGCCTGTTCGAATACAGCTCACAGCTCCGGGGTTGTCACCAGCTTGGCTGGCCGTCTGCACTAATACAATTGGCAGTATTAGAGGGTGGGAGAAGCTGGCGGGGTGGGTCCGGGTCGTTGTAAACAGCGACTCCTACAGTTCGGTCTGGGCGCCTGCTAAGCGCGGATAGGACTTGAGGGGGATAGTGTGGTCCTCCCACACGCTACGCCCTCTCGATGAGAATCCGCGCTGCCAGGTGAAAAGAAGCGGTGATTGGCTGGACGTGTGTCGGAGGAAGCACGTGGTAGCCTCCACTCTCCCAGATGATCTGACTGTGGGGGGTAAGTGCGCAGCGACCAGGAAGGGACTGGGAATTGGCATACGACTAACATTGGGATGGGAGAAAATCGGAGGAAAATGGAGGGGGAAAAAGACCAAAAAAAAAAAAAAAAAACACAGTAGGAATCAGTATAGGTTACAATACACTAAAATACATACAAATAAATACATTAAAATACAACCCCTCAGTTAAAATGGTCGCACACTTGACCATCTCTCAACCATGATTTTAAGTTAGTTTTAAATGAGATGTAACTTTGGGAGGGCGGAGCTGAGCGATCATGGAGTAGACGTGTTTCACATGAGCTCCCTTCTACCGTGCTGAATATACGTTTCTCCCCATTAGTCTTTATTTTATTTTTATTTGTTTTTTATTTGTTTGCTAAGTCGTCGTGTTTAGTATACGTTCATCGACTTTTTTCGACTTTCTACGATGACGGGGGTGGAAACCAGAGCCATGAAACCATGCGCCACAACCAGCAAGCCGTCACCGCCGGGCCTAGCCACACCGTCTCCCGCTGTCGGGGAGTTAAGCGAAGCTGTGCTCTTGGTCATGACCAAGCTACACGCAGACTCTGAGACACGCATCGCTGAAGCACAGAAGAAAGTGTTGGCGGATTTCTGTGTCAGCCTCCGTCGTGAGATATCAGAAGAAATACGGCTGGCGGTAGTCCCGCTGACAGACAAGATGGAGACGATTCACGCTGCCTCATCGGCTAATGCTAACGAAATAGCCATGCTAACGACGGAGGTATCATTACAGTGTGAGAAGATGGCGGGTCTCGAATCCGCCCTACTGGCTAGGCAGGCTGAAGTCAACAAACTACAGTCGGCAATGGAGGAGATGCAGTCCCGGGATAGACGCCACAACGTCAGGATTGTTGGAGTACCGGAGACCAGCGGTGAGGGCCGTCTCTCTGAGACCGTGCCCGAACTGCTGCAGAAGATACTAGGGACGGACGTCCTCCCTTTGCCTCCTATCTGCGAATCGGCCTACAGAGCGGGCAGGTTTTCTCCCGGCGTGAACAAAGAGCCGAGGCCCATCATAGTCAAGCTGAACAGACTCCAGCAGAGAGATCTCATCATGCGGTCGGCTCGTACCAGAAGGGGTAATCTGAGGCTTGGCGATCACAAAGTGGCCATTTTCGAGGACTTTACACCGGAGGTTCAAGCACAGAGAGCCGAATACAAGGTGGTCCTGACTAAGCTATGGAAACTAGGCCTGAGGCCCACGTTATTCGTCTATAGTCTGCGCTGAGACATTCGAGACCCGTTAATGGTTACGTATTTTAGTTGCTGTTGCTGTTCAAAGGGACATTGGTTTGCACAATTCAAGAGTGATCGAATCCCTAACTAACTTCTGGTATGCTTTTATTTTTATATCCAGGTTGTTTTGAACTTTGGGATCCATAGTAGAAGCCAAGGTCGGTTGAATATGCATATACAATATATGATAACAGGTTGGGTCGGGTATGGCTTGCACTTCATGGCTATATGGTTATATGGCTTGCACTTTAGCCATGCCCCTCTTTTCCTTTCTTTTTTCTTTCTTATTGTCGCTTTTTTAATGTCATCTGTATGCGCGATTTAAATGTGATCCGATTCTACCTTGGACTAACTGCTGGTTTGCCTTAATTTTGTTTTGAATTTTCCGTGATCCATTTATGCTATAACGTTGCGACATTAATATGCAGACTCCAAGGTAGATGGTTACAGGGTTGATGCTGAGTAATTATATAATAATTATTGTCGCTGTTTTAATGGCATTTGAATGAGCAATTTAACTGTGATTCGATCCTACCTTGGACTAACTGCTCCGACCGATATCTTTATTGAAACAATGTATGATAACAGGTGGTGTCAGGTGTTGCCTATTACCATCCCCGGATTAATTAATTAATTAATTAATGTGTTTAATTCTATTCTTACATAGGTTATGTCATTTCAGCCGTTGTGCCTGATCAGAGGGACAGCTAAAGGGGTGCACTTTGACCATAACACTTTTTTTTCCCTTCCTTTTTTTTTTTTTTTTTGTCATTGTTTAATTGACATTGTTCACACAATTTTGCACAATTAACCTGTGACCCGATCCTGCCTTAGACTATCGGCTGGGATGCTTTAATTTAATTTTGTTTTGAATTTTCCTATACCCTTTTGGGCTATTACAATGCGACGTTGAAGCGCAGATTCGGAAATAGATGGTTGCAGGTTGATGTGGAGTTATTATTTAATAATGGCTATTTTTACCATTATGGTTGTCTCATGTTGGGGCCAGGGCTCAGGTGGGTTTCGACCGATATCTTTATTGAATTTTATTTTTATTATTATTTGTGTTTATTGGACTAGTGGGGGTTTACTCAGGGGTTTATTTAGAGGGGGGTTGGAGTGGGGAGCGTCTTATTGATCCATGTCTCTAGTGGGAAGTGATAGGAAGATGACCATCCTCAGTGGATGGGGCATAGGGTGGGGATTGGAGAGTGGGTATAGGGGGCCTTATAATAGGACGGGTGGGGTAGGGTTTAGAGTAGAAGGAGGGGGGGCTGTAGCTGGGGTGGTATTTTTATGTGTTTTATGTACTGTTGTCTTAAATGTGTGTAATTGTTCCTCCTCTGAACTCCTGGGATTGACCGTCCGGGCCCGCCGGGATCAGCACCTCTGTACTCAGCCTGGCTGCACTGGTATGTTCTCTACGCATTTATACAAGCTCGACCATGGCTAAATTGAATATTTTAATTTGGAACGCAGGAGGGCTTAACGCCCCACACAAGCGTGCCAGTGTCCTTTGGCTATTGAAGAGGAGAAATATTGACCTTGCTCTCCTTAGCGAGACGCATTTATTGGTAGGTGACGTGTCAAGACTGGCAAATCGGCAATATCACGTTATCTCCTCATCCTCAGCCGATGATAAGACGAAAGGAGTAGTCATAGTTACAAGACGTAACCTTGATATCAAAATCTTGGATGTATGGTCGGACACGGAGGGAAGGATTACTATAGCAAAAGTTGAATTCTTGCATAGGAAGATGGCTATAATAGCATTGTATGCTCCTAACACATTTGATTCAGCGTTCTATAATACAATCACGAAGAATATGTTGGAACTTAATGGATACGCTCTCATTGTGGGTGGCGATTTTAATGCGTGCTGGGATGCGGAGATGGATAGGTCCGGGCCCTCTGAAACGAGCGACCAAAAACGGGCCTCTAAGGCCCTTAGGATGTGGGCCAAAGACACGGGGCTCACAGACCTTTGGCGCTTATGCAACCCCACCCTCAAAGATTACTCTCACCTGTCAGCCAGACACAAAAGCTTCTCTCGAATTGACTATGCATTCGCGTCCCCTAATATGTTTGATAGTTTCGATGTCTCATTGGTTCCCTTGGCTCTCTCAGACCACAAGGGGATTTTCCTTACGGCAACCTTTGGCAGGCTCTCCGCAAGAGCTCCCAGATGGCGTTTTAATTCGACCTTGCTAAAGAACGATGACTTCTGTTCTGAGTTCAGGAGTAAACTAGCTGAAATTTTGCAGATCAACGTTGGCACAGTAGAAGACCCCAGGGTCCTGTGGAACGCATTGAAAGGATTTATCAGGGGTCATGTCACACTATTTGCCTCCAATTTGCGAAAATCCCGGTCAAAAAAGCTAGAAGGACTGGAATCATTATATGCGGACCTATACGCATCCTTGCAAACTAACTATAATGAACGACTAAACACACAACGTAAGATAGTCAAAAAAGAAATAAACTCCATACTTAAACAACAGTCTGAGTTCTTGATACATAGGACAAGACAAAATTACTATTTTCACGGCTCCAGACCTAGCCATCTATTGGCAATGAAAATACGCTCAAATGATCATTTCTCTGATATCCCCTCGATTAGAACGAGCCAGGGTGCAGTCACTACTGATTCGAAAAAGATCAATGACACTTTTAAAGAGTTTTACTCACAGTTATATAGCTCAGAGGGTAATCTTGATGACTCTAAATTTGAATCGTTCATTGGCGGGCTTGAGATACCCCACATTTCTGAGGAAGAGGCCAAGGAACTGGGGAGACCGATTACTCTCGTAGAATTGAGGGAGACGATTGTTGAAATGCAGAGGGGTAAGGCACCAGGCTGGGATGGTATTCCACCCGAAGTGTATTTAGCTTTCTGGGACCAACTGGGTCCATTGATGCTCGATATGATCAATTACGCTATCGAACAAGGGGAGTTCTCAAGAGATGTCAATATGGCATTGATTTCTTTACTTCTCAAGAAGGACAAAGATCCCAATGATTGTGGTAGCTATAGACCCTTGAGTCTTCTCGGGGCCGATTTAAAGGTGTTTGCCAAGGTGCTGGCCCGTCGCCTGCAGAGATTTATGTCTGTATTGGTACACTGCGATCAAACTGGTTTTATCCCGGGGCGTCTGGCTGCAGATAATCTTAGGAGGCTGTTGCATGTAATCGATAACAGTAAAGACAATACAACTCCGTCCACAGTTCTGTCTTTGGATGCCATGAAGGCGTTTGACAGACTTGAGTGGTCATACCTGTGGAAGGTACTTGAGGTCATGGGTCTTGGAAAGAGTTTTATTCATATGATTAAAGTCCTGTATGCCTCGCCGTCTGCGATGATACTGACAGGCAAAAACTGTTCCACACTCTTTCCAGTCTCCAGATCTTCTAGACAGGGTTGCCCTCTGAGCCCGGGACTGTTCGCGCTTTCCCTCGAACCTTTGGCCCAATTTATTAGGCAATCGGAGGACACCGTCCCCATAATGGTCAACAACACTCCACACAAAATTGCTCTCTATGCGGATGACCTGCTGATTTTCATGGACGACCCCTCCCGGTCGGCCACAAAATTATTGAGGATAATCGACGACTTTGGTAAATTGTCAGGTTTTAAGATTAACTGGAACAAATCAGCCTGCCTACCTCTTAATGAACTGGCCAAGGCGGTACGACTACCAGCTGATATCCCCATAGTAGAACATTTTAAATACTTGGGCATAGAGATATTCCCCACGCTGAACCAAACTACTAAGTACAACTTCACGGGTACTTATGATAAAATACACCAGGATCTAGACAGGTGGTCGTCCCTTCCTAACTCCTTACAAGCCCGGGCTTCCATAATCAAAATGAACATCCTGCCTAGGATAAATTTTATTAGCTCAATGCTCCCCCTGCCCCCTCCAATAGACCACTGGCGCAAGGTACAATCGATGGTATCTAAGTTTATCTGGAATAACAAACGCCCGAGAATCAAAAGGGCTACTACTCAACGTAGAAAACAAGATGGGGGCCTCGCAATCCCTGATTTTAAACTTTATTTCTGGTCCTTTTCACTGAGACCTCTGATGTGCTGGCTAGACCCTGTAGAGGCTGTATCGTGGCGCTCCTTAGAAGCGGCGGCGGTATCTCCGCTAAGATTGCAGGATGTAGTGTACTCCACTGTCTCTATTTCGAAATGCCGGCTGAGGTATGGACCGATCATAACTCACGTGATCCAAACGTGGCGTAATGTACAGAGGTCGTGTGGGGTTAAATGCCCTTGGCACCTGGACTCTCCAATTTTTAATAACCAGCAATTACTTGTTGGACACAAGCCGGTTAATATTCCTCAATGGCAAAGGAGGGGAGTGCATACTCTGGAGGATATTTATGATAAGAACGGCCTCCGTGCGTTTCAGGACTTAAGAGAATTTTATGATCTTCCCGGCGAGTCCTTCTTTCTTTACCTTCAACTAAGGTCAGCACTGAGGGCGCATGGCGTACCGTGGGCTCAAGCCTTGCACCCACACCCCTTCCTCAGGCTCATAGTGGACAGGACGACATCCAGAGGGTTTGTCTCCGACTTTTATACGCTCTTAATTCAATCCACGTATAAAAATTTATCATTGGATACAATCTGGCGTGTGGATATCCCGGAGTTGGACCCCGAGTTTGACTGGGATGATGTTTGGGCAAATGTGGCATTATCTTCCCGCAACCCCAATCACCAGCAAATTAATTTTAATTATATTCATAGGACCTATCTTACACCTAGGAAGCTGTATGCTATGGGACTGATAACCGACTCTCGGTGTACTTTGTGCTCTCAAAAGGCCACTGGCACTTATATGCATATGTATTGGGATTGCCCACCAGTGGCCCGCTTCTGGAGGTCAATAACGGACAAACTTTCAGATCTGTGTGGCTTAACTATCCCATTCACAGCTGTTACGCTACTCCTGAACGATATAACGACACTACCCGCGTCCGTACAACTGAAAAGGGTTGTCCTAGCGGGCGTCACAGCAGCGAAGAAGCTAATAGCAATGAGATGGAAGGAGCCTGAGAAACTTACAATGATTAACTGGTCCCTAACTCTATTGGATGTGATTTATCTTGAGATATCCACAGCCCGGGTGATTGGGGTGGGGCAGGCTGGAATTGACCTGTGGTTCGCAGCAGCTGAGAAGGTAAAGACCGCAGTGTGCGGCTGAGCGGGGTTGGGGTGCGTGTTCGGGTGAGTCCGGCGGTCTCTTGGGAGGGGGAGGAGGAAATGTTTTTGTCTGTCTTGTCTTTTGTCTTGTCATCTTGAGTTTAGCTGGGGATATTATGGGGGGGCAGCTATTTAACTATTTCTTCACTGTTTGGCCACTTTTACACGGTCTCTGTGAGTCTATGGAACACCTCTACAGGTGTTTTGTTTTTTCATGAAGGTTCATTGCTCTGTTTTCGGGTCGTGTTCGCAAAAAATGGTCCTTGTGGTGGATTGGAGATGTACGTTTTATTAATATAGGGTCACACGGCCGGGAATCAGGGCTGAACACTGGGAAAGACCATTTATTGGATAGTACCCCTTGGAATTAAAATTTAGAAGGTTGAACTCTGTTTTCTTTTCTCTTGTCTGTATAATTGTTAGTCTGTATTATTATTATTATTATTGTTTTTGTTATTTTCTTGTGAAGTTCTATGTATTGTGATTGTGGTTAATGTGTTGTCTTGTCTCATGTGAATAATAATAAAAATGTGATCCAAAAAAAAATGAGATGTAACTTTGATACTCCCTGAGCCGTGTTGACAGACTGTTCCAGGTGTGGGCTGCTCTCACAGAAAAGGCTGTCTGACTAAAAGCAGACCTCCTGTTTGGGACTACACAGTCCCCTCTGACTACAGACCTGGTATATCTATCAGCAGATGCTTTCTGTTTTATGAAAGTACAGAGGGGGGGAGGAGCCAAGCCATGTAGGATTTTATAGGTAAGGCAGGCATCTTTGAATTTGACAAGATTGTCCCAGCTCAGTAGGTTCTGGTTTGCTATGCTATAACAATGATGGTGGCTGTTTGTTTTCCTGTCCAGAACTTTCACAGCCTGATGGTAAACTACCTGTACAGATCGTAATGTTGTACAGGAGGCTTGTGTCCAGCTAGTCAGACAGTATGTTAAGTGTGACATAATAATGGCATTAAAATACAGTGCTGCTGCTTTTGTTGACAGAGAGTTTCTGATGTGACGGAAGTTTGATAAGTGAAACTTTGCATTGTTTACTACCGATTTGATTTGTTTTTTAAATGTAAGATTGGAGTCCATTTTTATCCCAAGGTATCTATATTCGGATACAACTGTCAACCTTTCTCCTCTGACATAGACATCAGGTGAGACAGTATTCATCAGCCTCTTTGTAAAAAACATGCAAACAGTCTTTTTGGCTGTAGCTTGTGGATGAATAAGCACAGAAAGGTACACCATGCCAATGTTAATGCTTTATTTGTTTTAAACGAGACGATTTAGAAATGGGCAATGGGGAAATGCATTGGGTTGGACAAAGGGTGGAACACGAAAAACGGCAATGACGTAACCACTACACCTCCGTATAATAACCACAGATTAAATTAATATTCCCATCGGAGGGGGTTGAGATATTGTCTTGGACTAGTGGTGTCGTGTTCAGGACTTGAAGTTACTTGGCCAACAGCCTTGGAAGATGTTGGCTGTGGCTGGCCGGGCTCTCTCTCTCTCTCACACAATTTCTCTCTCATCTCTCTCATCTCTCTCTCTCTCTCATCTCTCTTTCCTCTCCTCTCTCCACTCTCTCTCATCTCCCTCCCTCCCTCTCTCTCTCCCTCCCTCCCTCTCTCTCTCTCTCATCTCTCTCTCTCTCTCTCTCTCCTCTCTCCCCTCTCTCTCTCTCTCTCTCTCCCCTCTCTCTCTCTCTCTCTCCTCTCTCTACAAGCCGCTGTGGCAGGTAGCCAACCCGTGTTTGAAGATGATTGGACTCTACAAAGTTGAATTGACTGAATCCACTGTGGCCCGACTGATTAATCTTATTTTCATACCCTATATTAGTGTAATAATCCCCTTGGGTTCGAACCCGCGGCCCTCCACATAGGAAACCAAACATCTACCGGTCAGCTAAAGGATCCGTTCCGCTGGCCAAGGGAGATATTAAGGCGTAGTTATTTATGCGAGGGCACTCCACAATTTTGACAACTGTCGCTTGGCAGAAGTGAAAACGCCGCCCAGGCGTTTATAATTCATACTTTGGCAAAGGTTTCATCTCTATGGTAACAAAACACACCAAGCTCCACCTGTTTGTGTTTATCTGCTCTGCCCATCTTTTAACCCGTTCACTACCAAACTGTTAACCCTTTCACTACCACTACAGAATGTTAACCCTTTCACTACCACACTACAGAAGGTTAACCATTTCACTACCACACTACAGAAGGTTAACCCTTTCACTACCACACTACCAAACGGTTAACCCTTTCACTACCACACTACCAAACGGTTAACCCTTTCACTACCACACTACCAAATGGTTAACCCTTTCAATACCACACTACATAATGTTAACCCTTTCACTACCACACTACCAAACGGTTAACCCTTTCACTACCAAACTACCAAACGGTTAACCCTTTCACTACCACACTACAGAATGTTAACCCTTTCACTACCACACTACCAAACGGTTAACCCTTTCACTACCACACTACCAAACGGTTAACCCTTTCACTGCGACAATACAGAAGGTTAACCTTTCACTACCACACTACAGAATGTTAACCCTTTCACTACCACACTACAGAAGGTTAACCCTTTCACTACCACACTACCAAACTGTTAACCCCTTCACTACCACACTACAGAATGTTAACCCTTTCACTACCGCAGTACATACGGTTAACCCTTTCACTACCACTATAGAAGGTTAACCTTTCACTACCACACTACAGAAGGTTAACCCTTTCACTACCACACTACAGACGGTTAACCCTTTCACTACCACACTACCAAGCGGTTAACCCTTTCACTACTACACCACATAAGGTTAACCCTTTCACTACCACACTACATAAGGGTAACCCTTTCACTACCACACTACAGACGGTTAACCCTTTCACTACCAACTACAGGAGGTTAACCCTTTCACTACCACACTACAGACGGTTTACAAAACCCAAGTGAAACCCCAAGTATATCCATGGCGAGGATGGAGGCATGGAAATTGTTCATCGAATCACACTGTGCAACAATGGATGACAGCCTCCGCAACATGACAACGTCCTGCAGGTGCGCAACATGTAAGAAAAGTGTCAAGCAGCACTTTATTTCTGTTGAAAATACATAATTTCTGTTGAGCGACAGTCATCAAAAGTGTTGAGCACCCTAACAGAAATCAGCTTCTACGCTTACTGGGCTTCAGGTATTCCGCTACACTTCAGACATACAGTAGGGGGCTAAAGTCCCATCAGCGTTGAGCTAACATTCCAACCACAGAACTTGCATTCATAGAATGACCATCCGCATTCAAATCAACATTCATGAATGGTACTTGGGCTGGTGTACTGTAAGCTGCCAATTCTATTGTCAAGGAAATCAGTGCTGGTTTTGTGCGTGAGACCTGGAGAGTTGATTACCATGGCAACAGCATCATATAGATGGACATTACAGAGAGTTGACGTGTTACCATGGCAAAGGCATCATATGGATGAACATTCAGAATGCCCACGTGTTACCATGGACATTACAATGTTAGTTGTGTTAGTACATTACACATTATTACACTTTTCTAACTTGCATGCATTGTCCATATAATGCTGATTTTTATTGTCCGATGTCACTTCCACAACATTATCAAAGTCCATCTAATAGTGTTCCATCTGATAGTGTTCCATCTAATAGTGTTCCATCTAATAGTGTTCCATCTGATAGTGTTCCATCTAA
>NC_140168.1:95918362-96023362 GCF_963971535.1 Notolepis coatsorum
GACCTGTCGTACAGAACTTGTAAGTCGCTTTGGATAAAAGCGTCAGCTAAATGACTAAATGTAAATGTAAATGTAAATCTATAGATGAACACATTATTTGAAGCATAGATTTTATCGTGGGACCATTTTGCTAACGGAATATGCTTTCCCCTCTAAGTACACATTGTCTGTAATACAGACTTGTATCATATACTTATGCACCATAAAGTTTGACCAGACTTCAGGCACAGACTTTGGTTTCAGTCCTCCGTGACAGGTAGCTATAACTACCCCATGACACTTTCACATCCTGGGCAAACTAGGCCTATTACCAACCGACAATGTCGCCACAAACTGTGTTAATATCTGTGGTTTGAGAGCTTTCTTCTGGTCTATCTTATAACAAACAAATCGACTAGATAACCACCACAGCCCTGTTTGACTCAGTCTTTTGGGGTTGATTGATTGATTGATAGATAGATAGATAGATAGATAGATAGATTGATTGATTGATTGATTGATTGATTGATTGATTGATTGATTGATTGATTGAAAATTGCAGAATGGGAACATATTGCAGAATGGGTACAATACAGTACTTAAGCATTACATCACGCGCAGGAGTGGTTTGTGAACAATAAACCATGCCTACGGGTGGTCGTTAGACCCCCCTAGGCATGGTTTATTGTTCACAAATCACGACTGCAAGTGGTGTAATGCTTTTATACAACTGCCACATTCATCCAACCTTATTGCTATACAATAAACACACATTAATCGAAGATTTATTGAAAAAACCATCCGCCAGAAAAAGTAGTTCCCACAACAACAAAAAAGACAATTTGCCTCCATGTGGAAGCAGCTCGGAAGTGCATCCAACCAACTAACACATCCAACTGTGTGTTATTGGTGTGAGGTTTTGCCCGCTGCTCACCACCTTTTCTCTGTTTTCTTTAAGCCTACTGTTAGAAAT
This sequence comes from Notolepis coatsorum, assembly GCF_963971535.1. Classification (NCBI taxonomy): domain Eukaryota; kingdom Metazoa; phylum Chordata; class Actinopteri; order Aulopiformes; family Paralepididae; genus Notolepis; species Notolepis coatsorum. The sequence goes on from NC_140168.1 coordinate 95,919,315, forward strand.
TCCCTTCTCACTCACTCTCTCTAGCCCCCACCCTCTCGTTCTTTACTCTCGTTTACTCTCAGTGGCCACACCTGGACTATTATCAATTACCTCTCGCACCTGTGGTGGCAGGCTAATTAGTTCCCCTATGGGCTTTAAATACGAGGGCTCTTCCCCTCGTTTCGGCGTGGGGTCATGTTGTATTCATGCTGAGTCATATTCTCTAACATCTAGACTCTTTCGGGAGATCCGCTGGTCTACCAATGCTGTATATGGATTTCTCCAGCCTTGAGATGTTTTGCTCCAGCCTTCGTCTGCTGTCGCCGTAGCCTGTGGAGGAGACTGTTCTGCGCTCCCTGTAACTTCCACGGGAGGCACCTCAGCGTTCCACTGCAGACCCCAGCGCAGCTGTTCGTCCTGACGCACATCTAGACCAACGCGCATCTTCCGGACCCTCGGGCTTGGCACGCTCTCCAGTCACCAGCGCGCAACGCGCATCTGCAAGGGCTTGGCACGCTCTCCAGTCACCAGCGCGCAACGCGCATCTTCAAGGGCTTTGGCCACCTGTCGCCGTTTGCCTGGAGGGAGACATTGTACTGCGCTCTCTAATTCTCTACGGGAGGTATTCCAGTGTTCCACTCCAGACCAGCGCGCCAGATGCGCTCAAGCCTTCGCCACCTGCCGCCGTTTGCCTGGAGGGAGACACTGTACTGCGCTCTCTAATCCTCTACGGGAGGTATTCCAGTGTTCCACTTCAGACCTTCGAGCTTGGCACGCTCCTCCGTACCAGCGCACAGACGCGCATCTTCCAGACCTTCGAGCTTGGCACGCTCCTCCGTACCAGCGCACAGACGCGCATCTTCCAGACCTTCGAGCTTGGCACGCTCTCCAGACCTCAGCGCGCCGACGCGCATCTTCCAGACCTTCCTGCTTGGCACACTCCTCCACGCAGACGCACCAGATGCGTCTCTCGGTTCCGACAGCGGCTACCCGGTGGACGACACCCTCGCCACCGCCACTGTTCCGACGCGCACACCAAGGTGTGGCGCGCACTCTGTTCCTCGGCTCCGACAGCGGCTACCCGGTGGACGACACCCTCGCCACCGCCACTGTTCCGACGCGCACACCAAGGTGTGGCGCGCACTCTGTTCCTCGGCTCCGACAGCGGCTACCCGGTGGACGACACCCTCGCCACCGCCACTGTTCCGACGCGCACACCAAGGTGTGGCGCGCACTCTGTTCCTCGGCTCCGACAGCGGCTACCCGGTGGACGACACCCTCGCCACCGCCACTGTTCCGACGCGCACACCAAGGTGTGGCGCGCACTATGTTCCTCGGCTCCGACAGTCGGCTACCCGGTGGACGACACCCTCGCCACCGCCACTGTTCCAGCACTCTGTCCCTCGGCTCGGACAGCCAGCCACCCGGTGGCGATGCCCTCGCCCCGCTGCTGTCCCTGTACCTTTACGCATACGCCTGGGTGAGTTTTTGATTGTGATGTCACTCACTCAGCGTAATGCCTCTTGCCCCCGTTCCCGCTGCTGTCCCTGTACCTTTACGCATACGCCTGGGTGAGTTTTGATTGTGATGTCACTCACTCAGCGTAATGCTTTTTGCCCCCGTTCCCGCTGCTGTCCCTGAACCTTTACGCATACGCCTGGGTGAGTTTTGATTGTGATGTCACTCACTCAGCGTAATGCCTCTTGCCCCCGTTCCCGCTGCTGTCCCTGTACCTTTATGCATACGCCTGGGTGAGTTTTGATTGTGATGTCACTCACTCAGCGTAATGCCTCTTGCCCCCGTTCCCGCTGCTGTCCCTGTACCTTTACGCATACGCCTGGGTGAGTTTTGATTGTGATGTCACTCACTCAGCGTATTGCCCCTTGCCCTCGTCCCGCTGCTGTTCCTGCACCATTACGCATACGCCTGGGTGAGTTTTGATTGTGATGTCACTCACCCAGCGTATTGCCTCCTTTAGTTCTCACTTAGTTATTTAGTTTGGACATTTCATCTCCCACTCTGTTTTGTTCTCTCGTGGATATTATTTTGGACATTTCATCTCCCACTGTGTGTTTGTTCACACGAAGATAGTATTTACTTTGTTACTTTGTTATTTGGACTGTTCTGCATCTGCTCTGTTTGTTCCCTTTGAATATTAACCCTCTCCTCTGTTCTGCAGAGCGGCCCAGATGTTTTCCCACCAGTCCCCAGTTCCTCCCTGTCCCCAGCCCGCCTCCGCGGTTCTCTGTCCCCAGTTCCTCCCTGTTCCCCAGCCCGCCTCCGCGGGCCTCAGTCCCCTCTGTCCCAAGTTCTCCCCTTCTAGTTCCACCTAGTCCCTAGTCCTCTATCCCTAGTTCTCCTAGTCCCTAGTCCTCTTTCCCTAGTTCTCCTAGTCTCTAGTTCCTCTGTTTCCCTAGGCGTTCCCTTAACCTTCCCTTAGGCGTTCCCTTACCTTCCCATAGTGTTCCCTTTTCCTGCCCGCCTCTTAAAGGCACTTTTCCTTCCCCTCTTGTGTTATTCCAGTGTTTTGTGTTTTCTCCCTTAAAGGGACAGTGCCCTTTTTCCCTGTTCTAAATAAATATCTGTTTCTTGGCAAACCATCATACCTGTCTTGTGTTGACGACACCCTCGCCACCGCCACTGTTCCGACGCGCACACCAAGGTGTGGCGCGCACTCTGTTCCTCGGCTCCGACAGCGGCTACCCGGTGGACGACACCCTCGCCACCGCCACTGTTCCGACGCGCACACCAAGGTGTGGCGCGCACTCTGTTCCTCGGCTCCGACAGCGGCTACCCGGTGGACGACACCCTCGCCACCGCCACTGTTCCGACGCGCACACCAAGGTGTGGCGCGCACTATGTTCCTCGGCTCCGACAGTCGGCTACCCGGTGGACGACACCCTCGCCACCGCCACTGTTCCAGCACTCTGTCCCTCGGCTCGGACAGCCAGCCACCCGGTGGCGATGCCCTCGCCCCGCTGCTGTCCCTGTACCTTTACGCATACGCCTGGGTGAGTTTTTGATTGTGATGTCACTCACTCAGCGTAATGCCTCTTGCCCCCGTTCCCGCTGCTGTCCCTGTACCTTTACGCATACGCCTGGGTGAGTTTTGATTGTGATGTCACTCACTCAGCGTAATGCCTCTTGCCCCCGTTCCCGCTGCTGTCCCTGTACCTTTACGCATACGCCTGGGTGAGTTTTGATTGTGATGTCACTCACTCAGCGTATTGCCCCTTGCCCTCGTCCCGCTGCTGTTCCTGCACCATTACGCATACGCCTGGGTGAGTTTTGATTGTGATGTCACTCACCCAGCGTATTGCCTCCTTTAGTTCTCACTTAGTTATTTAGTTTGGACATTTCATCTCCCACTCTGTTTTGTTCTCTCGTGGATATTATTTTGGACATTTCATCTCCCACTGTGTGTTTGTTCACACGAAGATAGTATTTACTTTGTTACTTTGTTATTTGGACTGTTCTGCATCTGCTCTGTTTGTTCCCTTTGAATATTAACCCTCTCCTCTGTTCTGCAGAGCGGCCCAGATGTTTTCCCACCAGTCCCCAGTTCCTCCCTGTCCCCAGCCCGCCTCCGCGGTTCTCTGTCCCCAGTTCCTCCCTGTTCCCCAGCCCGCCTCCGCGGGCCTCAGTCCCCTCTGTCCCAAGTTCTCCCCTTCTAGTTCCACCTAGTCCCTAGTCCTCTATCCCTAGTTCTCCTAGTCCCTAGTCCTCTTTCCCTAGTTCTCCTAGTCTCTAGTTCCTCTGTTTCCCTAGGCGTTCCCTTAACCTTCCCTTAGGCGTTCCCTTACCTTCCCATAGTGTTCCCTTTTCCTGCCCGCCTCTTAAAGGCACTTTTCCTTCCCCTCTTGTGTTATTCCAGTGTTTTGTGTTTTCTCCCTTAAAGGGACAGTGCCCTTTTTCCCTGTTCTAAATAAATATCTGTTTCTTGGCAAACCATCATACCTGTCTTGTGTTGTGCGATTGGGGTCGGTTACAAACCATAACAATTGGAATGATTGAGAGAAGTTGCCTCATGTGGAAGCAGCTCGGAAGTGCATCCAACCAACTAACACATCCAACTGTGTGTTATTGGAATGATTGAGAGAAGTTGCCTCATGTGGAAGCAGCTCGGAAGTGCATCCAACGGATCCAACAAACTAACACATCCAACTGTGTGTTATTGGAATGATTGATTGAACATTTTATTACCAGATGCAGAATGGGTACAATACAGTACGGCTCAATACACACAATTGTTAATGGTATGCAGACCTACTTTCTATAGAACTTCATTCTTAGATGCTTCTATAGAAAGTAGGTAAAACAAATTAAAAAGTTTTCTTTGCCCTATAGGGAAAAAAAGTTTTCTTCGCCCTATTTTTTTATTTATTTTTTTAAACCTACTTTAGAGGGCCTAAACTTAACCAGTTGGAAACCAGGCATACAGTAATACAATTAGCAATCAACCAATCAATCAATTCAATAGACCATGCTCACTTAAAACAGCACAGCACTCAGCTGCTTCTCTCTCAGTCTGACTCTCCCCGCCGTTGCAGACAGGAGTGTGTGTGTGTGTGTGTGTGTGTGTATATGTGAATGTGTATGTGTGTGTGTGTGTGTGTGTGTGTGTGTGTGTGGGGGGGGGGGGGGGGTGGGTACGCCAGCGTCGGACAGTGTGAGAGTGAGCGCTGCAGTCAGGGGGAAGGAAGAAGACATTTAAAATAAAATTGCAAATAATCAATCAATCAATCCGCGATTTTTCTTTTGTTCTACAATGACTCATGACCCATCAATTACATCATCCAACATTGTTTAAAGGACTAAGACATTCGCCGTGACAGAATCGCTTTATATTTAGTCGTTATGACGCTATCAACATATCCATTTGTTAAAGATTATTGTCCGCCATCTTGTTTTCTCCGAAGAATCCGCACGGCGGAGACGCGGAGTGATGTTATTCGGTTGTGGGCGGGTCCTGGGACCAGGAGCGTGGAATGGTCCCTATACATACGTGTAAATGGACTGTTTCAGCCAATCAGAATCGAGAAATTTGCATGCCGTTGTATAAAGCTCAATACACACAATTGTTAAGGGGATGCAGACCAGGGCCCCGTTCCCCGTACCTGGTTCAACTAAGTCGATCAAGATGTCATTATCCAGCTTCAGTTAACCCGATGTTTGAAGCCGGGATTTTCCTGTTCCTCGAAGGTGGATTCAGTCTCGTTAACTCAAGCCAGACTTGAGACCCAGGATAAATGCGCGTGCCCGCCTCAGCCGAGAAGGCAGCAAGTGTCGAGAGCAGAGATCCTGATTCTCTAGCGGCATTGATTGATTAATTGATTTAAAACTTTAGTAACATATTGCAGTACGGCTCAATCGCCTCGCCGACAAGTTAAATGCGTTATCTATAGGCTAACTTTAAGTCCCTCATTACCTCAATCAATCAGATTATATTTCTTTAAACTTGCCTGCTGGATTGAATAATCAAATGAGATCTTGCTAGCGAAAATAATTAGTAAAACTGTTATACAGAATAACGATACGGCTCCCTTACCCATTGATTGATGTATGGTCGATCTTTTACTTATCTTCTCTGTGGTGTAACGGGTTCTTCTTTTGACTTTCACGCAGACGACCGGTTTTGCAATATAGGAATAATTCAATTTGGTGCACGTTGAGAGCTATATAAAGAATGACATCCTCAATGCATGTAGATTTATAATATTTTAACTTAAAACCAGGCTACCTTTGCGTATAATAATTAATATTATATAAAAAAAAATTATATTGGAAACACGGGGTTTCGAACACCGGTCGCTGGGTTGCCAGGATTGAGCACTACCGCTGAGCCACTGTGCCAGATGGGATAAATTCATTGTTTATACATTAATGAACGAGAGACCCGTGTTTAGAATATTCTTTATTTTGTTGTTGTTGCACCGAGCGAGTGCCACGGTATATAACGTGCATTATTTAGGACAAAGTGAATTTAGTATCAGCATTTTGGGTCTATTTTACATTTCAAACGACCCCTCTGGAAGAATGGAGCACAAAAACGTAATTCAGAATGGTATAACGCAGATCCTAGACTGTGGGAATAATTTCAGGAAACGCGCTGTCACTCCTTTGCGGGGCGTGGCGATGGTTGATCCGGCTAACTTGAACTTAAACCCTGCTTTCGACCAGGCTCAAACTTTTGGATCTGTTGTCATGGTGATTTGGAAAATCCAGGTACGGGGAGCCGGAAAGTCCGGCTTAAGTCAGACTTAACCGAAAGTTATCCGGCTAACTCAGTTATCCAGGTACGGGGAACGGGGCCCAGAGAAAGACTTTCGTCTTGTTTACATCAGGGTCCCCCATTTTCAATTCATCGTAACATTTATGACATACAAATAGACAGTACTGCTTGTTGACAGAATCTGGCTATGGGGCGACAATAACGTGGTCAAGAGGCATGGTTTCTATCTTTAGCCTTTAAGCGGCGTGGTTTATTCATTCACATGGTATGAGCAGCAGCACATGAGTTCTCCTCTCACTGAGAGGCTGGTGGAGAAAGAGGTAGAGGGGGAGGAGTCATCTCTATTTATACTGGCCACCTGGTGGTATCTTGAGTGGCTCCGCCTAGAGCGCCCTCTAGTGGACACAGTTATATATGCAGTTAGACAGTTACTAACAATCCTACATAGTAGGGATGCCCCGATCGATCGGCCCCCGATCGTTATCGGCCGATAATCAGTATAAATATGCGATCGGGGAATTCCGATAATTAGTCATATTCGCCGATCGCGGAAACTGATCAAGTGGATATCTCACTTGCTTGTCTCAGACGCACAGGACCTGCAAACTGCTCCTCCTCCCTAGCCCCGCCCGTACCCGTGTAGAGTTTGTAAACACGGAGGCGGACCTCCTCTGCTGAGTCTAGATAGTGCATTCGACCTGAGCTAACGTTAGCTACCTAGCTATCGTTACTGTTTAAACAAAATTACCCAGTCAACTATTCACTTTTAGTAGGCATTGTCTAACGGTATTTAGCCGGCTAGCTACTGATAGCTCCGGATATCAACAAATGCCCCAGGAAGTCCAGTAGCCCATGTTGATATCTCCGTTAGCTTGCGTTAGCTTGCGTTAGTTCACGGTTCAAAACGAAATGTCCGATTGAACTAAATAGTTGTCTTAACGTCATCTAGCCGGCTAGCAGTAGCTACAGATAGCTCCTGATATCAATGTCTTATAACATTGATTGAATGCGTATTCGAGCTGAGGGCTTGCTGAATGTGAAATGACCAAAGCATAACGTTACCAATAGGGTCCCGCTGCACCGCCGGAGAATACACACAGACAGTGGAGCTGTTTGCAGATAGCGAGCATTTTGACTTGTTGCGTGGTGGCGATGTCTCGCAGATAATACAACTACAAGTCTAATTATATAATATATATATTGTATTATTAAAAAAAAAAAAAAAAAAAACTTTTTATATAAAATTTTTTAATTTCTTTTTAATCAAAAACGATCGGTATCGGATCGGTATCGGCCGATATGGCTCACGACGATCGGAAATCGGTATCGGTGGCAAAAAACGTGATCGGGGCATCCCTACTACATAGAACCTCTAACTTCAACACTCCCACTTAGGGTTATATTAGCATACTGGATAACTTCTCCGAAAAACATTTTACAAAGGAAATAATACAATCCAAAACATCAAAAGAGTATGGCAGTCAATATTTACAAGTTAAACATGACCTCAGCAAATCTCTTCAATTTCAATTTGGAACAGGTTTCCTCATAATGTCTGCTACCATGTCGTCCGTTTGGACAATAAATCAGTGTCATTCTTTCTTCTCTGATGACAGATCTGATGAGATGATATTCTATATCAACATGTTTACATCTATGTCGGCACACTGGGTTCCTAGCAATCACAATGGTTCCCTGGTTGCCCTCATAAACAACAGTCTTCATATATACATAGGTGTTCATCACTTCGAGCAGTTGTTCTAGATAAACACATTTTCATATATACATAGGTGTCCATCACTTCGAGTAGTTGTTCTAGATAAACACATTCCTGCATTGTCATAGCTAGAAACATACACTCAGCTTCACAGGTTGATAGTATCACTGTGGGCTTTAAGTCCTAAACCCTTGCTGCCCTTTCTGAAACACAGCTGTTCGTCTGCTGCACCTTTGGGATAACGAAAAACTTTTTGACGTAGTTCAATGCTTCTCTGTGGGGTCAGCAAAATACTGTGACAATTTTTACTCACTACAAAACATAGGTCAGGGCGAGTAAAGGTTGTCTAACAAATGAGGCTACCCACAGCTTCTCTATACATCTCTTACATCAGTCAAAACATCTCAGGATCTTTTCCACATAATTAAATCATTTAGAACATGGTAAATCATCCACCTCTGTATTTAAACATGGGATCCATTTCTGTATTTAAACATGGAATTAAACATAGGATCCATTTCTGTATTTAAACATGGAATCCACTCAGGTATTTAAACCTGGATTCTACTCCTCCCGTATTTAAACCTGGAGTATCCTCCTCCTGCATTTAAGCAGTGTAGCCACCCTCCTTCAGTATTTAAACATGGAGTACCCTCCTTCAGCATTTAAGCAATTAGCTACAAACCATACTTTGTATCTGTCGTGGCCTTCAATACCTTCCTGGATTGAATACACCCATTTCCCTCCCACTGTCTATCTGCCCTCTGGTAACTTGGTTGAATACACCCATTTCCCTCCCACTGTCTGTCTGCCCTCTGGTAACTTGGCTGGAGCAAGGTGTGGTTGTCCTCTAGGGACCTCATCTCCTCATCCCTTGCTCTCTCCCATTTACTTGATTCGGGGGACACTGTGGCCTCTTTAAAGGTCGGGGGTACCCCACTGGCAGTAAGCAACGGTGGTAAGTGTAATCATCCTCGTCACTCCCTTTCCGGGCATAGTCTGTCAGAAACTCAAGTTTCAAGTTTCAAGTTTCTTTAATAGTTGTCATACAGAAGTACAGAATACTTTCATACAAAATGCTTCTTACTGTTACGCTCCAGAGACTGTGCTAGACAAGATAGTATCAAATAACATAGTATAGCATGTAATTTAGAAGAAGAAAATGAGGTCACAGTGTTCGGTATAGACATATGTACAATGTTCTGAGTTACCATATAATATACAATACTATGCAGTGTACAGTGTACAGTGTACAGTACTATATAGTGCAAAGCAGAAATGGGATGAGGTACAATTTAGGTACAATTTACAGTAAGGTGTACGAGTTGTAGTGCAATCCTTCATCAATAAATATAAAGTGTGGGGAGTGGGTGCTACAGTGTGTTTGTTTAAAGTGGGTGTGTGCTATAAAGTGTGTGGAGTGGGTGCTACAGTGTGTCTGTTTAAAGTGAGTGTGTGCGTGTGGATGTGTGTGCTATGTGCGTTTGGTGGTTGTTGTTGTGTAGTGTTCATTGTTCGTTTAGCAGTCTGATGGCCTGGGGATAGAAGCTTCTTCTGAGTCTTTCTGTGCTTGCCTTGAGACTCCGGTATCGCTTGCCTGACCGCAGCAGTTCAAAGAGGCAGTTGTTCGGGTGACTGGAGTCTTTAATGATTCTCTTAGCCTTGCCCTTGCAACGCTTGTTGTAAATGTTCTGGAGGGTGGGGAGCCCCCCTCCAATTGTGCGTTCGGCTGAACGTGTCACTCTTTGTAGTCTGCTTCGGTCTTGTGCAGTGCTATTCCCAAACCAGGAGGTGATGTTGCCAGTCAAGATGCTCTCTATTGTACATGAGTAGAAGTTCTTAAGGATCTTCTGACTGACTTGGAACTTCCTTAGGCGCCTGAGGAAGTAGAGGCGTTGTCGTGCCTTCTTCACAACACTGTCAATGTGTGTGGTCCATGTCAAGTCCTCGGATATGTAGGCTCCGAGGTACTTAAAGCTGTTGACTCTCTCAACCGGTGCCCCGTCGATGCTATGGGGGCTGTAGTCCTTGACCCCTTGACCTTGACAAAGTCCTTGACTTTGGGGGTTTGTGTTCCCTTGAGGGATACCTCCCACTGCTTGGGGCACTTGACGTCACCCTCGGGTGCTCCTCGTCATCGCCCTCTGGGGGTGGCTGACTGTCTGCCTGCACGACCGTGCTAAGTACACTGGGCTGATGTGTCTCTGTTTCTACACACCTTACTCTGGAGTCCAGCTCTGGCTCCTCTGTCTGTGTCTCGCTCTCACATGTTGTCTTTGTGACAAACTTGACTAGCATGTGTTTCTGCACTCTCCCTTTACCGGGATGATAAACTAGGAAAGCGGGGCTTCCCTTGTCGTGCCCTACAAAGAGTCCTTTTACACATCTGGACTCGGGCTTTCCCCTGTCCTGCAGGTACGCATAACACACTGATCCAAATCGGTGCATTCTAGCTAGATTACACTTCTTTCCTGTCAGTGCTGTATACGGGGTGGTGCCCGTGTGCTTATTAAAGCACCTGTTTCTGGTGTAAGCGGCTTCTTGCACCGCATAATGCCATAGGCTCTTAGGTAAGTTACTGTCTACTAGCTTACACCTAGCCATTTCGAAAAGGGTGCGCCATTTCCTCTCTGCCACTCCGTTCTGGTGTGGGGGATATGGACATGACGTCTCGTGTCTTATCTTGTACCTTCTCAACAGTGATTGGAACTCTCTGTTTGTGAACTCGGTTTTGTTGTCGGACCTCAAGCATCCTACGTTACCATAAGGGGCTACGTCTGCCAGGAATTTCTCCATGGCCTGGAGTGTGTCACTCTTTGCTTTGAGAAAGTAAACAAACACTGCTCCTGTGCACACATCTGTAAAAGACTGTACATATCTAAAGCCTCCTATGGACTCGTTGCTTACTGGACCGGCTAGATCCGTGTTAACTAGTGCAAGTGGTACCTTTACTTTTTCTGTCCGCGCCCCGAATGCAAAGTCTTCTTGTCCCGTTATTATCCGGGCGTCGTCTCAATCCGTCTTACGTCGACCGTCGCCTCCATCGTGTCCGCTGCCGCCATTTTGTCCATAGCCGCCATCTTATCCGTAGCCGCCATCTCGTCCATGGCCGCCGTCTCGTCCATGGCCATCATCTTGTCCATGCGCGTATCGCGCGCTCTGGTCGTGTTTCTTCATGCACGCTCTGTCTGTTTTCCCCCGTGGATTTGCAGAAGCTACACCAGACAGTCTTTGTGCAGTCGCCTCTCCGTTGGCCTTTCTCTCCGCATCGCCAACACGCCAGTTCCGCCGTGGTCCTGGTCCTCTCCCTTGGCGTCGCTCGGGCCTTCAGCACCCTCTCTCCCGCCTCCGCGGCGGCTGGGTGGGTATCTTCTGAGGCCTTGAAGTTTCTTAACTTGGCCTTGAACTGTCCCAGCGTCATGTCCGCTGAACCGTGTGTTACCAGGAGTGTGAACGGTTTGTACAGCTCCGGTAGTCTCCTCATCACCATCGCCATCATTAGCCCATCGATTGGTGCTTCTCCTGCACTCTTCAATGCCGTCATGGACTGCTCAGCTCTGATGACGTATTCGGTCACCGTATCGTGTGCCCCTTCCTCAGTCCCGTTAGTGTTATGTAGAGGGCCACGACTCAGGGTCTTCCTCGCCCGATGTAATGCTCTCTCAACACCTCCAGGCTTTCTCTGCCTTTGTCTTTAGTGTCGCGGAATATCAGCCCCAAGCTGGTGTCGTCGAGCAGTGGCGCTAACTCACAGTACGCATCTGCGTTAAGCTGGTCGTCCAGGGCTTGCTCTTCCGCCGTCAAGATCGTCGCCTTCAGTCCCGCACCGTGCATGCAGCATAACATGCGCTCTTCCCAGAGCTCGTAGTCCTCTGCTTTTCCATTGAATGAGGGCCATTTGCTCCTTCCCTTGGTCGCCATCCTCTTGGTTGATGGTAGGCGTAGCTTTAGCTCTTGTTGGCCTAGCGTCTAGCCACACGGTGCTTCCGGCGCTAACCTAGCCTATACTTCAGCTAAACTTGCTGCTACCCTTATTATTTCGCCCCGGCGTGATCTGGGCCCATAACCTGTTGCCAGAATCTGGCTATGGGGCGACAATAACGCGGTCAAGAGGCATGGTTTCTATCTTTAGCCTTTAAGCGGCGTGGTTTATTCATTCACATGGTATGAGCAGCAGCACATGAGTTCTCCTCTCACTGAGAGGCTGGTGGAGAAAGAGGTAGAGGGGGAGGAGACATCTCTATTTATACTCGCCACCTGGTGGTATCTTGAGTGGCTCCACCTAGAGCGCCCTCTAGTGGAAACAGTTATATATGCAGTTAGACAGTTACTAACAATCCTATAAATAGAACCTCTAACTTCAACACTGCTACATCTAGACATTTATGACATACCAGATTTACAAATACAGTATACTCTTTGTGATACAAAAAGGGCATTTGGTGTGTGAGGGTGGGGACGGTGTGAGCTGCATGGGCTTTTCACGCTACTGACCACCAGTTGAGAAGTTCCCCTCTTGCGTTATGTTTCGTTAACTGCACGTTGCTCTGTTGTGTTAACTTGTGTATTTCTGGGTAATGACACTTCGATGTCTAAACAGTTCCCTGTGGTAAAGCTATAGCAAAAAGAGGGGAAGTGTCGGTGCTTCTGTGTGCACTTTCTCACGCGCCACTGCCCCAAACTTCCCTCTTTAGTAAACATCTACAAGTCTCCAGACTTGCCCAACGGACAAGTGTAACTAAATTAACGCAGTTTCGATATATTATTCAAGTCACAGTGTGTGAATGAATGAATGAATGAATGAATGAATGAATGAATGAATGAATGAATGAATGAATGAATGAATGAATGAAAACTTTATTTAACAGATTGCAGAATGGGTACAATACAGTACGGCTCAGTCAATACACACAATTGTTAAGGGGATGCAGACCAGATAAAGACTTTCGTCTTGTTTACATCAGGGTCCCCCATTTTCAATTCATAGTGACATTTATGACATACACAACATACACAACATACATGACAGTGTCAGGGAGCCCTGTGGCCCTGGCTGGCGAGTTGTCCCGATGGAGACGCAGACAGACAGGGTGCCGGTTGGTGGAGGGGGGGGCAAAGTTGTTTTAAAGCTTATTTTCTGTTTAGTTGGGGACACCTTTCTGCTCATCTTAATAATAATAATAATATCTATTTTATATAGCGCTTTTCCAGGTGCTCAAAGACGCTTATCTTGTCACAAAACGACCTGTGCCTATATTATACACTGTTGTCAGACTACAGTGGATACAATAAGAGCATAATCAGCTTTCCCAATTCATCCACACGACTGTGTAAAAAACATACCCTAAAATACAATACAGAGAAAATAAAATAGACCAATTATTTTGTCCATATATATTTTTTTCTTTCCCCATAAAGTAGTAGGCTATTGACCTCTATTTAGGAAATATAATTACGGTTCTCTCAAAAGAAAACTGATCAGACATCAATAATAAATATCGATTGTAACATCAGCAATATTCAGTTTACTATAACTATACACTACTACAGCCGAGCAAGTAGACTTACCTGAAACCATGTAGGTGAGTGGTGACCCGTTATCCCACGGGACGTCACCAGGTCGAATTTTAGGCGCACGGGAAACAAGTCTCGCGGAACGGTGGCCTGGGGCTCGCGGGGCGGTGGTCTGGGGCTCGCGGGGCGGTGGTCTGGGGCTCGCGGGACGGTGGCCTGGGACTCGCGGGGCGGTGGCCTGGGGCTCGCGGGGCGGTGGTCTGGGGCTCGCGGGGCGGTGGTCTGGGACTCGCGGGGCGGTGGGCTGGGGCTCGCGGGGCGGTGGTCTGGGGCTCGCGGGGCGGTGGTCTGGGGCTCGCGGGGCGGTGGTCTGGGGCTCGCGGGACAGTGGTCTGGGGCTCGCGGGACGGGGTGCAGCTCCACGGAGGAGAGGATGTGAGCGCGCGCTCTATCCGGTTGGAGTTGGAATCCACGGCGCGTATCCAGGACGGTCCACACACCGTTATCAGTGTTCTTCTTCCCCGCCAATGAAGTATTCACCCAATACCGTGGCAACAACTACCGCACTACCGGCAGAATAAGTGCCGAGAACCGTGGGAAGTGATGCAAACTGTCATGAGTTGCGACTTGCGAGGCGAGAAGAACGACAGGAAGTTTTTGAATGGTGCGATATCCGTCCACCAGGCCAGCTGCACTGCCCACCATATAAGTACAATCACACTATGAAGAAACTCTTCAATTAAGCAAGAGGGCGAAACATTTGTCAGTTTTCTGGTATAAAGGGTCTATATTAGATATCTAGTCAATCTCTACCGCTCTCTTGTTCCTGAAATTAGCCATTATCATCTGATAAACAAATAAAACAATTGATTCAATAATACAATCAGCATTATCCCGTGGTCCCTCATCGCATACTTGATGTGGGAGGGTAACAACCCTGCCTCCATCTAGTGGACATTTATTGTAACTTCTGCTGTGTGTAGCTGGTTCGTTTGGGGGTCTGATTTTAGATGATAATAGAAATCAAAGACTACATTTAAAGGTAGAATCTGCAATGCAGTCAAACAGCGACATTTTGTTTGCATTTTTTGTTTTTGTCTGATGTGTGGCTTGGAGTTGAGTGTGTAATAGGGACGGGTTGCTATTGCTGGCCACACCTCAGGCTCTGTCAAGAGGTCTGCAGATATGCACACTATAATAAATTACTATATAGCTATAATGTAGGCCTATACAGTATACATAGGTGATATAATATATATAGCTATATAATATAACTAATTATACTGAGAGTGTGAATTTCTCCAGTCCTCTCTTGGCAGAGCCTGAGGTGTGGTCATTTAAAGGAACATGCCAAATGAATGGAAGCGGATACGGACCATGCAGCTAGCCTAGTTGTTGGCCAAAAACAACCTCTCCCAGATTTCTAAGCCAGGCTAGCTGATCCTTATTCCATTAATTTGTGCTAAACTAGGCTAGCATGCAGCTGGATAGCTCTCTACTGGACGCACATAGAGGTAATTGGTATCCATCTTCTTGTCTGACTGGAGAAGGCGGTAAGCGCATTTCCCATAATGTTGGTGTTGGATTGTTAATGAGAAACAAGACGAAAGTCTTTCTCTGGTCTGCATCCCCTTAACAATTGTGTATTGAGCCGTACTGTATTGTACCCATTCTGCAATCTGTTAATATCTTCAATCAATCAATCAATCCATCACAAATACTTGTTAATTGCGACCAAGACATCTGCAATCGAATAAAAGGGAGAGATAATCTAAAAATAATGATAATAATAATAAATACATAAAACAATCTCGATTTTGATAACAAAATAGCTTTTATTGTATATAAAAATACAAGAGTGACTTTTGTGATCCCCACCCTCCGCTGTGCGTCGCGGAAAAGAGAGTGGAGCGGCCGGGAGTGGTGGAGAAGGAGCCTCCGCCACCAGATATGAAAACCGCCAGAGAGAGGTATTCAAACTGAAAACGATATCTACCACAGGGAGGAAAAATGGAATACTGCCAGATAAAACAGTTTTTGAACGGGGATTATGTGAGGAAAGGGTGCCAGGCCACATTCCACATGCAGACTGGTCTGGGATCTGTGCAGGTGAACCAGCTGGGCGCGTGTGGAAGCAGGGCGGGGCGATACGGTCCAAAGCGCCACATCACAATACAACAGTTTTTGACAGTGTTGTGTTTTTAAGAGTACAAATTACATCGATACAGTATGCAATATTGTGTATGTTGTTTTCATGGTGCCAATTCATTCAAAATGATAAATTCTCTCTCCATGAGACCTTTTCTAACTTAACTGTCTGTAGTGTGGTAGTGAAATGGTTAACCTTCTGTAGTGTGGCCGTGAAATTGTTAACCTTCTGTAGTGTGGCAGTTAAAGGGTTAACCTTCTGTAGTGTGGCAGTTAAAGGGTTAACCTTCTGTAGTGTGGTAGTGAAAGGGTTAACCTTCTGTAGTGTGGTAGTTAAAGGGTTAACCTTCTGAAGGGCCTCATGTTCGCTCCACCTCCCAGCCACCTGGTGTTCACCTGGAGGAACTGAACTTGACCAAGCACCATCAGTGCAAAATGTTAAAACAAAGTTATAAATATAATATATATATATATATATATATATATATATATATATATATATATATATACACACACACACAAATATCCCAAATCACACATGTACAAAGCAGCATCAATTCACAACAATGATTTACAATGACACATGATATTCATCGACATTCACCGATTTACACATTCGCTGTAGAGTGCGTGTGCGTGTGTGTGTGTGTGTGTGTGTGTGTGTGTGTTCTCCCAATGGTACTGTGATAGTGGTGCTGGCTGGGGGTCAGGGTCGCGTGAACACTTAAGGCAACCAACATGCACTTCCGCGTTTCTCTGATTGGCCGAGCGCCTTCTGCGTTTCTCTGATTGGCCGAGCGCTAAGCTCCAGGAGAGAGGAGAGAGGCTGAAAACCCGCAGTTCTTGCCCGACTGATGGGAGCCGAATCCCGGATCGGATTCTTCTGATGAATACCCACAAAACATGGAGGTCCCGAATGCATGGAAGTATTAATTGCGCCGTAACGAATCATTAAAAAAAGATACCGTTAACTGGAATATGTTGTGCCTTTACATATATGTTGGATTATGTAATTGGTTTGTCATGACAAACAAATAAAAAAATCGCGATTTACCCGGTGGCTACAACAACAGACAGTGACTACATGCTGTGTGATGATTCGTTACGGCGCAATCAATACTTCCATGCGTTCGGGACCTCCATGTTTTGGGGGTATTCATCAGAAAAAATCGGATCCGGGATTCGGCTCCCATCAGTCGGGCAAGAACTGCAGGTTTTCAGCCTCTCTCCTCTCTCCTGGAGCTTAAAGGCCAACTTGCATGTTGTATTTTTGTTCAATCAACAATGTGGACTAGGCCAACGGTGACTTTCATGAAGAAGGAAAAAAATTTTATTGAAATTGACCCAGTTTTAGCGTTTTTATCAAACATTTTGTCTGCCCAACACAATCACCACGCACGTGGATATTTTAATCAATGGTTCATAACGTGCGCGTGTAATCGAAATGATGTCGTCACAACAGGTGCAGGGCACCAGGGGGCTCTGAGAGTCACACACAGCTAGTGGCAGGCACTGCAGGCAGAGAGCCTTGCTACTACTAGCCGAATGAAAATGTATCTGTTTCACCTAACAACACTATTGCTCCGTGATCATAGCCATCCATCTCTAAAGCTAACCACTATTTGTAAAAGCCACAACCACGTTACCATATTTGTAATAATGTAAATCATTGTGTCGTTGTACATATTGTGTACACCGTTAGAAGCTAACATAGCTTAGCTTGGTAGCTATTGTGCTAACAACATATCCCGACGTCCGGCTCGCTGGCCGGCATGAACGCCCGACACAAAATGGTTCTCTCCTCTCTGTACACCCCCGCCCCCACGGGTACCCCGCCGAGGGGCCCATGGACGCGACAACGGCGGCAGCCGTAGGGTGCTCGAGCCCGCCGTAACGCTAGTGGTACACGATAGCTATGAGCTAACTAACGCTACAGGCTGAAACACCCTACGGCCGCCGCTGTTGTCGCATCCACAAGCTCCCCGGCAGGACACCCGCGAGAACGGGGGCACACAAAGAGGAGAGAACCACCCCAAATCGAGCACTCATGCCGGCCGACAAGCCGGACGCCGCGGCACGTTGTTAGCACAATAGTAGCCCACTGTGATGCACCGAGTGGGCCACCATTGATCAACATGCAGCGACGTGTAGCTTGCATGATGCGTGTGCAGTGCTTTGCCACACAGGTCTGAGAAGAGGACCTGCACATGATTTTACTCGTTCCCCAAACTCCTCTACATGCCCCGATCTCAAATGGTTCACGACAGTAGACATAATGCTAACGTTAGCCAGCGCCAATTATCGAGTAGTACTATGACCCGGACGGGCATAAGGCATATGTTTCCTGAAGTGACGTCACGGCCGTGCTAGCGTCTGATAAGCTTTTAGATTTGCTCGTGCATGTTATTCGTGCATGGACCTTTTTAACCATTTCCGAGTGAAATTTCCGGCGTCAAATGGAAATAAATAAATAATTAAATTAGATACCAATGATGTAAACTACCCATAATTGCAGAGTAGGGTTTAACCTGCAAGTTGGGCTTTAAGGGGGAGCTTAGTATTCCTGCCTCTGAGGAGCGCGTCAGAGAAACGCGGAAGTGCATGTTGGTTGCCTTAAGTGTTCACGCGTCAGGGTCAGACGTTTTTTTTAAGTTTAGATTTGACAATCCTAAACAAGCTCTTCAGAAGGAGTTTCCTTGGTGATGTCACAAGGAGGACACAAGCAATAGTTAGCTTTAACCAAGTTTCACTACCACACTACAGGTTAACCGTGAAAGGGTTAACCGTCTGTATTGTCACAGTGAAAGGGTTAACCCTTCTGTAGTGTGGTAGTGAAATGGTTAACCCTTCTGTAGTGTGGTAGTGAAAGGGTTAACATTCTGTATTGTTGCAGTGAAAGGGTTAACCGTCTGTAGTGGGGTAGTGAAAGGGTTAACCTTCTGTAGTGTGGTTGTTAAAGGGTTAACCCTTTGTCGTGTGGCAGTGGACGGGTTAACCTTCTGTATTGTGGCAATGAAAGGGTTAATTCATGGATCAGCTTGTGCAGCCAGGGACAGTCGACCTAAGTGTTTATTATTATCTCTTTACTCTGTGTGGAGCAGGGAGTGAAATAATGCATTTAAAAAGGTGTTGCTACAGCAACCAAAAACACTGTTCAATACAAGAGAAGCGGTGCCGAAGAATAAATTATTACAATGACATTTAGACTTTTGTTTCTTTGCAAAATAAAATAAAATAAACTTTAACAAACATGTTACAAAGATTCAAGGACGTTGTGCAAAATTGTTGAAAAGATAGAAACATAATGAGCAGGGTGGTGTGTTTGACCTCTAGTGACCCCGGTGACTATGCACAATGTGTCATGTGCGACGCCATGACTGCTGGCTCAGAATTAGCACAGTAATGTAGGACAACAATAGTGTGTGTGTCTCATCTCATGTAGTGTGCGTGTGTGTCATCTCTGATGTACTGTGCGTCTGTGTATATGTGCATGTGTCATCTCATGTAGTGAGTGTGTGTGTATATGTGCACGTGTCATCTCATGTAGTGTGTGTGTTAGGGCTGTCCCCGACTAAGGATTTGGATGGTCGACTATGATTGGCCAAAATTAGTTGGTCGACTAAAAAAAAATATATATATATATATATATAATATTTTTAATATTTTTTAAAATTATTATAATTTTTTTAAATTTGTTATCATTCCATTTGGGCTGTGGGGGGTGCTTAATGTCTGAAGGAGTCGACTGAATGCTTCTTGTCCTCTGCAAAAGCATGCAATTGGTCCACTGATGGATACTTCTTGATATTTGTCTAGTCTAGTGTGTTCATTAGATGGGTGAACATATGTGCACGTGTCATCTCATGTCGTGAGTGTGTGTCATCTCATGTAGTGTATATGTGTGTACGTGTCATCTCATGTAGTGTATATATGTGTACGTGTCATCTCATGTAGTGTGTGTGTGTGTGTACGTGTCATCTCATGTAGTGTATATATGTGTACGTGTCATCTCATGTAGTGTGTATATGTGCACGTGTCATCTCATGTAGTGTATATATGTGTACGTGTCATCTCATGTAGTGTATATATGTGTACGTGTCATCTCATGTAGTGTATATATGTGTACGTGTCATCTCATGTAGTGTATATATGTGTACGTGTCATCTCATGTAGTGTATATATGTGTACGTGTCATCTCATGTAGTGTGTATATGTGTACGTGTCATCTCATGTAGTGTGTATGTGTGTACGTGTCATCTCATGTAGTGTATATATGTGTACGTGTCATCTCATGTAGTGTATATATGTGTACGTGTCATCTCATGTAGTGTGTGTGTGTGTACGTGTCATCTCATGTAGTGTGTGTATGTGTACGTGTCATCTCATGTAGTGTATGTGTACGTGTCATCTCATGTAGTGTATTATGTGTACGTGTCATCTCATGTAGTGTGTATATGTGTACGTGTCATCTCATGTAGTGTGTATATGTGTACGTGTCATCTCATGTAGTGTGTGTGTGTGTACGTGTCATCTCATGTAGTGTGTATATGTGTACGTGTCATCTCATGTAGTGTGTATATATGTGTACGTGTCATCTCATGTAGTGTGTATATGTGTACGTGTCATCTCATGTAGTGTGTATATATGTGTACGTGTCATCTCATGTAGTGTGTGTATATGTGTACGTGTCATCTCATGTAGTGTATATATGTGTACGTGTCATCTCATGTAGTGTATATATGTGTACGTGTCATCTCATGTAGTGTGTATGTGTGTACGTGTCATCTCATGTAGTGTGTGTGTGTGTACGTGTCATCTCATGTAGTGTGTGTGTGTGTACGTGTCATCTCATGTAGTGTGTGTGTGTGTACGTGTCATCTCATGTAGTGTGTACGTGTCATCTCATGTAGTGTGTGTGTGTACGTGTCATCTCATGTAGTGTGTGTGTGTACGTGTCATCTCATGTAGTGTGTGTGTGTGTACGTGTCATCTCATGTAGTGTGTATATGTGTACGTGTCATCTCATGTAGTGTGTATATATGTGTACGTGTCATCTCATGTAGTGTGTATATGTGTACGTGTCATCTCATGTAGTGTGTATATATGTGTACGTGTCATCTCATGTAGTGTGTGTATATGTGTACGTGTCATCTCATGTAGTGTATATATGTGTACGTGTCATCTCATGTAGTGTATATATGTGTACGTGTCATCTCATGTAGTGTGTATGTGTGTACGTGTCATCTCATGTAGTGTGTGTGTGTGTACGTGTCATCTCATGTAGTGTGTGTGTGTGTACGTGTCATCTCATGTAGTGTGTGTGTGTGTACGTGTCATCTCATGTAGTGTGTACGTGTCATCTCATGTAGTGTGTGTGTGTACGTGTCATCTCATGTAGTGTGTGTGTGTACGTGTCATCTCATGTAGTGTATATATGTGTACGTGTCATCTCATGTAGTGTATATATGTGTGTACGTGTCATCTCATGTAGTGAGTGATGGCTCTCAAGGTGTAGAGCAGTGCCGCCTGCAGCCGCGCCTCCATGACGATCAGGTTGGCGTGAACCTGCAGAAGAGGAAGACTGGGTTCATCATCAGGTTACCATCAGGTGACACATCATAAGCCCCTCCCCCTTAGATCAGGTGACACCTCATAAGCCCTTCCCCCTTAGCCCATCATTTTACATTACATTTACATTTAGTCATTTAGCTGAACGCTTTTATCCAAAGCGACTTCTGTACGACAAGTCATCAGGAAGGGTACAACTCTATCAGCTGAGTAACAATGTTCATCAAAGTGTTGAGTGCTACAGTGTAGGTTAGTTTATTAGGACAAGTGCATGACAGTAAGGTTAGTTAGGGTTAGATTTATTTAAATTTTTATTTATTTATTTAAATTTTATGCGTGTGTATTAGAGGCTGACATGCGAGTGGATTTTGACTCCCGCTCCTTCCCACTCCCACAGAAATAATCCCATCCCATCCCAATCCCGAGTGAGAGTTTAAAAAAAATCCAACTCCCTCCCACTCCCACAGAGACTGATCCCACTCCCTCACACTCCCGCCTGAATCCCATTGATTTTGTTGTCATAGTTCCCACTCCCTTCTGCTCCCGTTGACGTTTACTCCCGGTCCTGCCCAATCACGTGATTCAAAGTGAATTTGACTCCCATCCCGTGGGACCCGCGGGAATCCCGAAAAAATGTCATCCTCTAGTGTATATATACATGACCAGGACCACTTGACAGGTGACATGGTTAGGGGTTTTAACACATGATATATACTTGTGTATATATACCAGGGGTGTAACAGTACACGTATCCGTACCGAACCGTTTCAGTACTGGACCTTCGGTTCAGTGCGCGCTGTGTACCTAACGAATGCAACGGTACGTTAACCACCAAACACTTTCTCTGCTTCACGTGAAGTTAAATCTACTCTAGAAGTGAAACTGAAACCTAAAAAGCTTACACCACGGCGGGGGCGGGGGGGCAATTAATTTACTCAGTGGATGCCTGAACACAGAATGACACCGGTGTCACCGACTACCGTGATGGCAAGCCTAGGTGGAACTAAGTATAACTTAATAAAAGATCATTATTAGTGGTGGGACTCGATTAAAAATGTTAATTGAATTAATTCGAGACTTCATAGTTAATTAATAGAAATTAATGACATTTTAATCGCATATTTGATGCGAAAAAGCTAAAAATTTCAATTCAAATGAATTTTGGTATACGAGTGAATCAATGAATATACATTATACATAATTATGTTTAAGCAGCAAAATCCTGCTGTATTAGCTACTACACAGACTAACGGATCAATGCCATTTTATTTATTTAAAAAAAAATTATTTATAGCATTTTCTGCTTTTTTGGTCAACGCAGGACCTTTTGGCCACGCAGGACCGACAGCGGCCACGCAGGACCGATAGAGGAGAGAGGGTGAAACGGGAGGAGAAGAGGGGAAGACATGCGGCACATGGCCACCGGGTCGGGGAATGAAACCCGGGGCGACCGCTTCGTGACTATGTGGTGTGCTACTGGAGCGCCCGATCAATGCCATTTTTAACAAAGTGCAACAATTTTAGGAATAATATATATATAGCGCAAAGGACCTTTTGTAAACTCAAGTACTTTCGAGGTAAAAGTAAAACGCAGTACTTTCAAGTACATTCCAGAACAGTTGACCATTGAAAAAAAATAATTAAACTCTTGCTTGATCTCAATTTCTCTTATTCAATTTTTTTATGAACAAACCAGACTAAAAAAAAAAGTAATTTGCGATTTATTGAGTGTGTGTGCGCTCATGTTAAAGTGGCTGCTAGTGTGTGAGCGTGTACAGTGTCTGTGTTGTGTGTGTGCTCATGTGTGCTTGTGTGTGGAGAGTTCAGTGTTCAAGACTCTGATGGCCTGGGCGAAGAAGCTGAGCCCAAGTCTCTCTGTCCTAGTTGCTGGTGTTCGCAGGCGTTTGCCTGACCGCAGCAGCTTGAACAGGCTGTTGTTGGGGTGGTGAGGGTCTTTCATTATTCTGCAGGCTCTGGATTTGCACCTCGTTATATAGGACCGTAGTACGCTCGGCTGAGCGTACCACTCTCTGTAGGGCCTTCTTGTCCTGTGCCATGCTGTTTCCATACCAGGCAGTGATGTTTCCAGTCAAGATGCTCTCTACAGCTCCGGAGTAGAAGGACTGGAGTATCTTCCCAGATACTCTGAACTTCCTTAACTGTCTCAGGTGGTAGAGGCGCTGCTTCGCCTTTTTTACGACTGAGTCTATGTGTGTTGTCCATGTCAGATCCTCTGAGATGTGGACCCCCAGGTACTTGAAGCTACTCACCCTGTCCACGGGAGCCCTGTTTATCCTCAGTGGTGTGTGTGTCCCCTGCGGTCTTCTCCTAAAATCCACGATCAGCTCCTTGGTTTTACCAATGTTCAGGAGCAGGCTGTTGTCCTGGCACCAGCGTTCCAGTACCTCAACCTCCTCCCGGTAGGCCTTCTCGTCATTGTCCGAGATCAGCCCTACCACTACTGTGTCGTCCGCAAACTTCACTATGGATCTGGAGCTGAACTTGGCCACACAGTCATGCGTGTATAGTGAATACAGCAGGGAGCTCAGAACACAGCCCTGGGGGGACCCGATGCTCAGGGTGATGGTGTTGGAGGTCTGACCCCCCACCCTGACCGCCTGGGGCCTTTCACTCAGAAAGTCCAGTATCCAGGCGCTCAGAGCGGAGCTCAGACCCAGCTCGATCAGCTTTTTCCACCAGTCTGGTGGGGACTATGGTGTTGAACGCTGAGCTGTAGTCAATGAACAACAGTCTCACATAGCCCCCCTTATGGCGGTCTAGGTGAGAGAGGGTGCTGTGCAGTACTTGGGAGACCGCATCATAAGTGGACCTGTTTGGCCTGTATGCAAATTGCATAGGGTCCATATCACTGGGGAGGGAGGCACAAATGTGATCCTTAACCAGCCTCTCAAAACATTTCATGGCCACAGAGGTGAGTCCCACCGGTCTGTAGTCATTGAGACCTGTTGGGGAGGAGTGGAATGCATTCTTGAGGCTTCATCTTTAACACAGATATGAAGCCAGGTTTCCTTCCCACAAGGGGAGTCACACAACGTGTCCCGACGTCAGTCTCACAGAACGAGGAACAAGCCTCACATTTACCACTCGTTATTTATGACTCGTCGTCATAGTTGTAACTTCCTGGTGGTGAACTGAGAACTTGTATGAGTTTACCGGTTTAACAGGAGTGCCAAAACACGTCACCACGGTGTGACTGGAGAGGCTACATGGTGTAAACCCATTATGGTAAATATTATTAATTAATTATGGACTGCTTTTATATAGCATGGTGTCTGCCAGGTAAACTAATATGATAAATAGACTTTTAGAATTTTATATAGCATGGTGTCTGCCAGGTAAACTAATATGATAAATAGACTTTTAGAATTGTATAGAGCATGGTGTCTGCCAGGTAAACTAATATGATAAATAGACTTTTAGAATTTTATATAGCATGGTGTCTGCCAGGTAAACTAATATGATAAATAGACTTTTAGAATTTTATATAGCATGGTGTCTGCCAGGTAAACTAATATGATAAATAGACTTTTAGAATTGTATAGAGCATGGTGTCTGCCAGGTAAACTAATATGATAAAGACTTTTAGAACATTGAAAAGCTTTCCATTTTTGCACAAAATGAGTTCCCTTTTATCACTAACATTATTGTTTAAAGGTGACATGCATTATAAATGTATTTTTTGAGTCTCTAACATTGTATTATAGTAATAGGAGTTAGTATCAATGTGTTTTTGTCTCTAAATACCATATTGGCGGATTGCCGTCATTCAGGTCATTAATTTCCTGGTCCATTTTAATCAGGTCGTTCTGATTTGACTCGCATGGTGACGTCACATGGCGAGGATGGAGCGGATAGTGAGCCGATTGGCTCTGTGGTTGTAGCGCACCAAACAGGGTTTGAGAGAGAGAGAGGGAGAATCAGATAGACCCTTGCGACAGAGCACACATACACACTGTGCCGCGCGCTACAGCTTATGCTCCCGAATCATTGCCACTGAAAGTGCTTATGGACGGAGCCAGGCCAATAACAGGCTGAAATCTTGAGGCTGGAAAATGATGCTTTTTTTTTTTGATCCACTTTTTCTCCCATTTTTTCTATATTTTCTCCCATCCCAATTTCGTATCATCCAATTCAACCCTCCCCTGTCACGGACGCTGTTTCTTGCCTCCCACAAGCCGGCTGCAATGTGGACTAAGTCATACATAGCACAAGTCCCCTCCGGTACTTGAGGTAACAGCAGTCGCATCTTTTCACCTGCGCAGCTCGATCTCTCAGTGGCGAGGAGTAACGCGTGGGAGGCTCACGCTGCCCCCGACACTTCCTGATTCTACTGCGCAGGCGCACCAACCGACCTGTAGGCGTCGCTGTCCACAACGCCCGATCCCCACCCATCAGTTTCCCACCCCCTAATACGGCCAATGTGTATTAGTACGGACGACCAGCTAAACTGAAAGCAAATGTGGAGCGCTGGGCTCGAACTGACGAGCCCAGCGTCTCCAGCATTTCGTGGCGAGTGCCTTGCCCACTACGCCACGTAGCCGCCCGAAAATGATGCTTTTGAGTACTCCATTAGAAATATAAAACAATGATTTTTTTTTTAAATAAACCTTACAGATGTCTTCCTCACAGGAATTGTGTACAGTTGCCCAAATAGTGCTAGGAATAGCAATGCAGGTCCCCTTTAACACTTTGACTGCCTAAAAACGCTTTACAGCGTCATTGCTGGCGATGCTAAAGTTGCCGGGGGACGCTGTACAGCGTCCTTATATCAATATTTCAAAAATCTGCGATCTGATCCATAATGTCCCTCCGCTGGTCTGAGAACCACCAGCAGGACCCACTGAGCTCTCTGGCGGTTCAGGAGCGCCATCTGGTGGCCGATCGCGCAACCGCTTAACAGGAAGCACAGTGGAGGTTGTGCTACATGTCCGTATTGCTTCCGGCCACTCGGGATAGGTTCCGGCATTCTAGCTCGTCACTCTACATAGCGATCGATTGCCAATAACTCGATAAACAACATGATTTGGACGTATATACCATTATACAAGCTGGAGATGGACCGGGTAATAATATATCCCATAATGATAAAATTTCTACTCGACGATGATCGCCCAACGGCGCGCGGAGACTGGGGTGAGTTTCAGCGTGTAACGTTACCATCTTCGATACTAACTGCTTTTATCAACATTTGACCCACATTAGATGATTGGTATAACGCTGCCCACGGAATTATAAACGCCCCCTCGCCCATCCGGTCAACATCAGATGACGTGTAGTAACTTCTAGAAGTACGTCTAGTTGGAATTTTTTATATCGCGCTGATTGCCATCAAACTGTATTTCATCATCAATATAATGCATTTGGGGCTATATATCACGTTCTGGAGAAAGTTGCAGAAAGAGATGAAAACATACTTATACATTAGACCATACTTTACTATGAATATGTGAATGAAAAAGTTTAACGTTGCTACACAATGAACAATACATATAGGACTTTGAATGGGCCCTAATAATGGCAATGTAGCAATAGAATTTAAAAAGTTATAGCCCTGCAAAGAAGGGGACTTTCTCCATAGACAAATAGCGCTGGCAATCTATGGTATATCATTAATTTAACCCATGGCAGCCAAAGTGTTAAGCATTTTTGGTTGAAAAAAATTATTTACGAATCTTTTCATGTTGAGCTATAGATTGTGGATGAATACGCACAGAAGGGTACGTCATGCAAATGTTCATGCTTTATTTGTTTTAAACGAGACGATTTAGAAATGGGCAATGGGGAAATACGTTGCAATTTTGCGAGGTGGACCGGCCGGAAACAGCACTGACGTGACCACTACACCTCCCTATAGACCAGGAAGTAACCACTACACCTTCCTATAGAGCAGGAAGTAACCACTACACCTCCCTATAGACCAGGAAGTAACCACTACACCTCCCTATAGACCAGGAAGTAACCACTACACCTTCCTATAGACCAGGAAGTAACCACTACACCTTCCTATAGAGCAGGAAGTAACCACTACACCTCCCTATAGACACTATGACCAATTACAGCCGAGTCATTAGAATGATTTGCATATAAAACTGAAAGTGGGGGCGCCCGAGTGGCGAACCACACAACTCGCTGCGTCGTGGCACGGCCGACCCGGTTCGATTCCCGGACCCGGCGTTCTTTGCCGAATGTCTTCCCCTGCTCTGTCTCCCATTCTTCCTCTCACTCTCTCTCTCTATCGGACTGCCCGGTAGTAAAAACCAATAAAAAATCTACCAAAAACATTAAAAAAAAAATTATAATAATTAAAATTAAAACTGAATATAGTTTTAGTTAACTGTAATAATCTTGGTGTGTGTGTGTGTGTCTCCATACCTTCTCCGAGTGTCTGAAGTGTCTCCAGAAGGCGTGGTAGACGCGTGCGGTGGTCTGCTCAGGGTGACAGGCCATGGTCTTAACGAACACCTTCAGCGACCGCTCCAGTAACACGTTCACATCTCCGTAGTCGTAATCATCGTAGCTGTACACCAGTGGTGGAAGAAGTACACAGTTCCTTTACTCGAGTAGAAATACCCAGAAAATTCTACATGGCGTTTGTGTATCCATTGACCTCTATAGGTTATGTTAAAGTGGTGTGTGGTCCAGTGATGCTGCTCTGATTAAAGGTGATTTTAAAGTGGTGTGTGGTCCAGTTATGCTGCTCTGATTAAAGGTTATGTTAAAGTGGTGTGTGGTCCAGTGATGCTGCTCTGATTAAAGGTTATGTTAAAGTGGTCTGTGGTCCAGTTATGCTGCTCTGATTATAGGTTATGTTAAAGTGGTATGTGGTCCAGTTATGCTGCTCTGATTAAAGGTCATGTTAAAGTGGTATGTGGTCCAGTTATGCTGCTCTGATTAAAGGTCATGTTAAAGTGGTATGTGGTCCAGTTATGCTGCTCTGATTAAAGGTCATGTTAAAGTGGTATGTGGTCCAGTTATGCTGCTCTGATGATTGGTTATGTTAAAGTGGTATGTGGTCCAGTTCTGCTGCTCTGATTAAAGGTTATGTTAACACTTTGGCGTCCGCACTCTTGCGGCGATTTATGCCTCAGAATACAGCGGTTTGTTTACAAACCGATGTACTTTCTAAGAGCTATATATATCATTTATAGTATTGCTATCTGTCCATTCTCATTGTCACTTGAGTGCATAAACTGTGCCTTCATAATGGCTTAAAGAAAATAAAAATCCATCGGTTGGTTGTCATTTTATAGCGTCGTGAATATAAGGTTTATCGCGCTTTTCGTCTCTTCTTTTTTTCAGGAAGCTAGAAAATAGGCTAAACGTTGGCGCCGTTATATCAAACGCCATTTCTGCTGTATATATACGAATGAAATAAAACAAACTGCGTAGCATCCGGACTATGACAGAGCATCTATGGATGAAATGGGGGCGGCGGGGAACGCCGATTAGTATTATTGATTAGCAATAGAGTGTGCGTTCAGGTAGCCAATGTCAGTGATCTATCACGTTAGGTTTTAAAACAATGTCCAATCCAGCTGTAATTTGGGGGAATAGTATCCTACCGTCAGGCCATGTGATCGCCGGCAGCATTTCTTCATTAGTCATCGGATTCTGGTAGATCGATATGTCCATTGGCTAATCATAAATCCCATTATTCCAGGCTGAAAAATTCGTTCGGTAACGTGATCAAAGATGGAGGATCTTTGTTTGGAATCGAGGCTCATATGATCCGCCCACAGACTGTAAAAGATTTTTTTTTTTTTTTTTAAATCCCCTCAATGATACTGCAGTGGAGCGATGGCGCCCCTAAGCGGATCTGGCCGGTATTGCATGTTTTGAAAATCAAATATGTGGGTAGGTCATGGATCTCGATCGCGGACGTTAATAGCGTTATAAATATGGAATAAAACAATAACAACTTGCCACGAGTATACGTGGCTCTGGTCCACAACGCATGGCACCGAAACACGTATATACTCGTGGACGGACGGAATGTAGTGGAGTAAAAAGTACAATATTTCCCTTGAAATGTAGTAGAGTAAAAGTATAAAGTTCCCTAAAATATGTATGTGTGTGTGTGTGAGAGAGAGAGAGAGACACTGACTGTATCCTGTACAGGCAGAGAGAGACCGTACAGGCAGAGGGGGGAGAGAAGAGAGAGAGAGAAAGAAAGAAAGAGAAAGAGAAAGAGAAAGAGAAAGAGAGAGAGAGAGAGAGAGAGAAAGAAAGAAAGAAAGAAAGAAAGAAAGAAAGAAAGAAAGAAAGAAAGAAAGAAAGAAAGAAAGAAAGAAAGAAAGAAAGAAAGAAAGAAAGAAAGAAAGAAAGAAAGAGAGAGAGAGAGAGAGAGAGAGAGAGACACTGACCGTACAGGCAGTGAGAGACAGAGAGAGAGAGAGAGAGAGAGACACTGACCGGATGCCGTACAGACAGTGTATGTAGTTCCACAGGGCCTTCCTCAGGGTGTGGGTGTCGACCCCCTCATGCATGGCCATCCGGTGGTACGTCAGGTTACTCACAACCTGAAGAGGAAACCATTTGATCGTTTTATCATTTAAAATACATACAGATACAACATACAGAAGTGTTGCACATAATACTACACAATAAGGAAACAAATCACACTTATTGTGCGAGGTTCCTTTCAACAGTGCAATACGGTTACAAAAGAAACCTTGCCACAGGAAGGCATGCCGACACATTCACACGTACACAACAACACCTACGCTCACACCTACCCACACACACACACACACACAAACCTCCTCCCCGTCACGTGGACACTTTCCCTCCATTTTCAACATCGCTCCATCGATTGTTTCATTGTCATCAAATAAAAACCCACCGCTGTCCACTGAGATCATATCGTTTAGTATCTCTTAAAACTAGGATAACAACACTCGATGTTTCTCTTTAGCCTTTGGCCTGAAGTCTTATCTTTGCTTCAGATTACATCTCTTGTGTCGCCTGTGTGCACTGTCTGCAGCAGAGGGCTGTTCATGCCCTTCTAATCATATGGTGTTTTTGTTTCCTTGTGTATGAAACGTGTGTATAGGGCTCTAGAAGTGTGTGTGTCAGGGGGGGGGGGGGGGGTGGGGGTTGCTATGGGGGGGGGCTTCTGTGTTGTTGATATCATGATATAGGGAGGTGTAGACTGACGTCACTCTGGACCGCCCGCGAGGTCCACCCGTATAGGGATTTATCATTGGGAAAATGTATTATCGGCTATTGTAACAATTCTGCCTCATGAACATTGGAAAGCTTTCCATTTTTGCACAAAAACGAGTTCCCTTCTATCACTAACATTATTGTTTAAGCATTTTTGGTTGAAATAAAATTGTTTTTTTTTTCTTTTTTCGATTAATTGCAAATATTTTCATGTTGAGCTATAGATTGTGGATGAATACGCACAGAAAGGCACACCATGCCAATGTTAATGCTTTATTTGTTTTAAACGAGATGATTTAGAAATGTGCAATGGGGAAATACGTTGCAATTTTGCGAGGTGGACCGGCCGGAAACAGCACTGACGTGACCACTACACCTCCCTGTTGCGTTCGAGGGTAATTTAGGGAGATGCAGAAAAAGACATGGCTTAGTCTGAGCGCTCTCCACACTGTGTTAGTGCCGTGTCAGAGCAGGAGAAAGTCTCTACCGCACACACGTCCAAACTAAAACGTCCCTGCCAGATAGTCCAAGGCAAGAATGACATGAAACTTTAATGACTGAATCTCGGTCATTAAAGAACCTCTGGTCTGCATCCCCTTAACAATTGTATGTATTGAGCTGTACTGTACCCATTCTGCAATCTGTTAATAAAGTTTTCAATCAATCAATCAATCAATCAGGACGCCTATCGCAAAGAGTAGGGGGTTCCCCGACGTTCCTGGCCAAATTCCCAATCAGGTCTCTGACATCAAGGCCACCTAATCATCCCTTCCCTTTAATTGGCTGATATCAATCCCTGTCTCCTGAGCCGTTCAGCCATGGTGTAGTGTGATGTGTGCCTGGTGCCAGTGTATGGCAGCCATTGAGCCTGCATAGACCAATGTTGGGTGCTACCAGTGGTGGTGAAGGAGGCAATTTCCACCCTATATTGTGGGAAGCGCTTTGAGTGTCTAGAAAAGCGCTATATCACGATACACGATATATATATCACAATATTTTGACATTTCCTCTAAAGCACTTAAAAATGCTTGATTTAACCCTTTGATGCATACAGTCACGCCAATATGATGATTATAATAGTCCATGCAACATATGTCTGCATTAAACCATGAAGATGCTTTCAAAAATAATTAAATGAAATGTTTCATTCATGGTACCTACTCGACTCGCTTTTGGTACCTGCTACTTTGTTCGTTTTCCACTGCAGGTAGTAGTTTATTGC
Organism: Notolepis coatsorum; assembly: GCF_963971535.1. Lineage (NCBI taxonomy): Eukaryota > Metazoa > Chordata > Actinopteri > Aulopiformes > Paralepididae > Notolepis > Notolepis coatsorum. The sequence goes on from NC_140168.1 coordinate 95,950,881, forward strand.
ACGTTGTTCTCGCTGCAAACAAATAATGCTAATGCTAATGTTTAGTCGCAAGGCTACTATTTTTTAGAACCAGTTCGTCCGCCTCCATATTCCATTGCCGTTTCTGAATAAAACACGTAGGACCAACATTTAAACTCGCTAAACTCTCTTCACTTCTCTCACTCTTGTATCCCCTTTCCCTGTTTCCTCCAAACAATAAAAAACATGCGCGCTGCCTTGGCACCACCTCTCTGTTTCTGGGTGTGTGTGTGTGTGTGTGTGTGTGTTTGTGTGTGTGTGTGTGTGTGTGTACGTGACATAAGTTGAGTGTGTGTGACTTTTTTTTCCGTGTCTGTGAGAGGGAGAGAGGAAAGCGCTGCGCTAAAGCAAAAGTCTCATCTCAGCCGCGGTGGCTTAGAAACTGACGTGACAACATACTATACTCGATGTTCACGATATAGTAATTGACATCTCATGTAGAACAAGCTGCGATACATCGAGTATACTCCACATATCGCCCACCCCTACTTGAAACCCACACATCAAAAAGACCAGGGCCCTCATTCATCAACGTGTTCTACGCACAGATTTGTGCTTACCCTGTGCGTACGATCATTTCTAAGCAAAGAGTGGGATTCATCAATTTCGATTTGAACTTGACTCCGTGCTTACGTCTACGCACAGGTCAGACCATGCGTACCTGGCGCCCAGTGGTAGAATATATTATTACAACAAGGAAATGAGCTTCTGTGCATAATAACACTGGCATGTTCTGTACGAACCGTAGTTCATTATAGTTCATTGTAAAATAGCAACAGTAGTGTAATTATGGTCAAAACCCTATAAATAGCATTTGGAATAATAGATCTTTCTCTCAGAATGAATGCAGCATGGTTTATATAGCGTTATCGGAATATACGGGGTGTAGGCTACTGACTGCCTGCGCTCCGCGTAGCTTGATTGATTGATTGATTGATTGAAAAGTTTATTAACAGATTGCAGAATGGGTACAGTACAGTACAGCTCAATACATACAATTGTTAATTGGGGATGCAGACCAGAGAAAGACTTTCGTCTTGTTTACATCAGGGTCCCCCATTTTCAATTCATCATAAATCATAAAGCTCAACTCGTTATTATTTTGCGCAGACCGCAGAAACACGGGAACGTTTTGATTATATTTAAAAGGCTTTACGTTAAACGAAACAAGTGGAATTTCGAAGCTGTAAGCAGAATACAAGTCATATGAATATAGTGTTCTTCCCCCTTTTTACTGTATAAGAAAGAATAGAAAACGCATTGCAATGACACCAGATAGTGGACAGACTATGTATATGATGGGATTCAAGTTCATGTATTGAAAGGCAGGCTACATCATACATGCAGTGAGATTCATTGTTCTTGTATATGCTCTCGTATTATTGTTTATATAGGCTACCCAATACTGACATCAAAATAGATTGTAGTATGCCTCTAGAAATCATATGCAGCAGGTAGAAAATTGACGGGAGATCCATCGCGATTTGGAATAAAATTGAGGAGAACTTTAATCCCTGGGTATTAATCAAACAACACGGGAAAAGGCAGTCATATTCCAGCGCGGTCTTTATTAGCCGACAACAAAATAGATGCCTCTAAAAATCATATAGCCAATCGAACACAACTAATAAAGGCATTCATATTACAGCACGGTTATAATGACACAACCAACGCCAAACAGTGGTCAACGAACGGTCTTTATTAGTATTTTGAGCTGTCCAGGCAGAATTGCAGCAATGGTCTTAGGGAGCCGTTGATATCTGACATCACCGTTTACAAGTCCGCCTTTTATTTATCCCATAATACGCGATAGTGTCTTCTTGGTTCGACAGCAGTGAACAATCTCCGTGGAGTTTCTCAGAGTTCCGCTCGGGTCAGTCCATTATTTCACATCCCATGGGGGGTGTTTCCTCACTTTCATGACCATATATGGATAATCATGCACGAGCATTGACGGTAGAACAAAGTGGTATTCATCAACACGGAGGAGCATAGAGCCTGCGTACGCACGTGTGATGAATCCCGACTTCCCTGTGCGTACACTGGTTCTACATTCCGTGCTTACGTGTGGAAATAGAACATGTTCTACGCACACATTGATGAATGAGGGCCCAGTCCTTTAAGACAAAGCCCCCCAGACGGCTACAGTATGTCTCATCTACACTGGCGACTGTGAGCTGATCTGGGAGGGAGAGAGGGACCAAGACCCATGAATATATGCACTGCACATGTACAACCACATACTCATGTTCCCTACAGATACCTGATATTTGGGGGTTCATTTTAGAGTCCAGGTGTGTGTGTGTGATTTGTCTCTCTCATGCATCATGGCCATCAGAACACTGATCTCTCGACACACAAGCACACATGAACACACACACACACACACACACACACACCACACATCCTCACTTGCACCCTCTCGCACACAAACACACTACAAAAAAGGTCACTTTAAAAATTGTATTGTATATAGGACCTTTCATTCTTATAAGCTCAGCATTGTATTGTATTCTTATGACTTTTTATCATGTCTATTTTATTATCTATTCTATTTCATTATTCTATTTTATTTGTATTTTTGCACAATCAAGTGGCGGGCATGGCCATTGGCCACCTTCATGTCTCGTGTATGATGTATGTGACAAATAAATCTCTTGAATCTCATATGTACGCTCAGTTGCGTCCAAACTAAACGTCCCTGCCAGAGTGAGTGAGTGAGTGAGTGAGTGAGTGAGTGAGTGAGTGAGTGAGTGAGTGAGTGAGTGAGTGAGTGAGTGAGTACGCCCATCCGTGACCGAGTGACCACAGTTCACCCTGCATGCGGTTCTCCAGGTCAGAGGCGAGGGTTACCTGGAACTTCTCGTCTAGCAGCTGTCCCATGTCTGGTAGCAGTCTGTTGACTAGAGAGAAGCCATGGTCCTCCCACGAGTAGTCCTGGACACACACGGCACACACTCCAATTAGCAGACACTTCCATAACAGTACTGAATCAATCACATGGCATCTATCGTACACTTCCATAACAATATTGAATCAATCGCATTTCATCTATCATTCACTTCCATAACAGTACTGAATCAATCACATGGCATCTATCATACACTTCTAGGGATGTCCGATATTATCGGCCTACCGATATTATCGGCCGATATCGGCATTAAAATGTGATATCGGAAAATATCGGTATCGGTTTTCAAAAAAATATATATATATTTTTTTTTACATTTCTATAACCTTTATTACCCAGGCAAGCAAGTAAGAACACATTCTGATTTTATTTATTGTCAAAAGTATGCATAATGTTGTGTTAATTCCACAACAAGAGATATGTAATGTTAATTACCTGAAATTATTCCATTTTTTGGCGGGGGAAACCCTGCATATATCGGTATCGGTTGATATCGGTATCGGAAATTAAGAGTTGGACAATATCGGTATATCGGTATCGGTAAAAAAGCCAATATCGAGCATCCCTATACACTTCCATAACAATACTGAATCAATCACATTTAATCTATCATTCACTTCCATAACAGTACTGAATCAATCACATTTCATGCATCTATCATTCACTTCCAGAACAATATTGAATCAATCACATGGCATCTATCGTACACTTCCATAACAATACTGAATCAATCACATTTCATGCATCCATCATTCACTTCGAGAACATATTGAATCAATCACACTTTAGCTGTCATACACTTCCATAACAATACTGAATCAATAACGGTATGTTTGAGGAATGGGTTATGTAGCTAAGGGGCTACACAACCCTGACTGTATTAAAGATTGTTTAAATTAAACCACTGCTAAAGAATATTAATAGCCAGACAGTACAGTTAGACAAAATGGCGGACACTCAATTGACTGCGCGGGGACAGGGATACCAAGTTAACAGTATTTTAATAGTCATAGCAACATACATATTAGTTATCACGGTTCTCCTTTAATAATAGAATGTCAGTGTATCAAAGTCAGCGGTAATGAATAGTTCCTAGATTACGGATACTCGACCGGAGCTCTGAAGGGAGTGAGACGAAACGAGGCGATACAGGGAAAGCAAATGGTGGCTGGAGACGGTTGGTTCTCTCTAGAGCTCCTGCTCCGGATGAACTGTAGACCGGTCGGATAATCCTGTCGCCGCTGGAAGAAGGGGTCTCGTACGGAACCGGTCCTTGTAATCCTAGCGCCCGATGGCAGGGTTAATAGCTATTAATCCAAAGGCCCGTTGGCATAGATGGTAGCTAGCTAGCTTCGTTTGTACTTGACGTACAACTCGTACATCCCCTGGTCTCGTTGGGACCCGAGCATCCCTACTAGGGACTGTACCTTGACGGATAGGTCGTCCAGGGCTCGGTTGTCTCTAGCCGGGGGGAGACTTTGGTCTCACGTATCTCCTGAATGACATAGTCCCATGTGCGTCCGTAACGTGCGTCGAGGGCAACCAGGGCGTCAGAATAGGGAGTCTGTGAATTGGAGTATGCCAGCGCTATGTTGTGCGCTCTAGTTACCTTGAGGTGCTTAAGGAGGATGGCATACTTGTATGACTCGTCCTGTACTCCGGACATAATTGTCTCTAGGCACATACGCAGCTCGGTATACTGCGCTCGGTCTTCTCTTGTGAAGTCTGGGAATGTGGGTGTCCCAATGTAGTGTGCCATGGAGGGCTGCGAGGGGGGAGAGGCATCCGTGGCGAGTCTCCCTGTACGTTGGGTCGTTGGTTCGTGCTGGGCGGGAACCAGGGGCTGGGTTTCCAGGCACTATTCCTCTGTGCCGTCTGTTGCTCGAGCTCCCCACTGGGACGGGTTGGGGGTTCATAACGCAGCGTGTCGGGACTGAGACCGGGGCTGCGCTGAGCCTCCTGGTCTGAGATGGGGTCGTGCGGGTGGGCTTTCTGTCCTCCCTCGTCCTCCGTTAGGCTTTGTAGTCGCTCGGCCAGCTGCTCTGCAACGTAAGCAGGTTCTTCCCTTAGGCGGGGTACCGTGTAGCTTTGTCGGGGAGGGGAAGGTGCCCTCGACCCGTGTCGTGATGATCTCTGGGAGCTCCGGGTGGAAGAGTGGGGTGTCACCCTCTGGAGCGCTTGCTCCATCATTTGTGCTTGTAGGCGATCTCGCTCCGCCTCGCGCTGCGCATTGGCTGCGTCGCGCTGCGCATTGGCTGCGTCGCGCTGCGCATTGGCTGCGTCGCGCTGCATGTTTTCTTCAGCCTGGAGGCGCCTCTCTTCCAGTCTGAGATGTTCGCGCTCACTCTCTCGTTGCGCCTGGAGACGGGCACGCTCACCCTCTTGTTGCGCCTGGAGACGGGCACGCTCACCCTCTTGTTGCGCCTGGAGACGTCTCTCTTCCACTCTGGAATGTTCACGCTCACTTTCTTGTTGCACCTGGAGACGGTCTCTTTCTGCTGAAGCGGTTAGCGTGGCGATCAGGACTTGCGCTAGCCTCTGGTCGGCCTCGCTTGTGGATGATGCTGATGATGGTGATTTGGAGTTGGCAGGGCTTGGCGGTGACCTGGTCTCCTTACACGCTCCGAGGTCCATCTCGGGGGCGCTGTACTTTGTCTTCTCCCGCGCTCCGAGGTCCATCTCGGGGGCGCGGTGCTCTTTACTCTGGTGCGCTCCGAGGTCCATCTCGGGGGCGCATTCTTTACCTTCTTGCGCTCCGAGGTCCATCTCGGGGGCGCATTCTTTACCTTCTTGCGCTCTGAGGTCCATCTCGGGGGCGCGTTCTTTACCTTCTTGCGCTCCGAGGTCCATCTCGGGGGCGCGGTGTTCTATGGGCATAGTCAAGTCATGTCCCGCTTGTTCCCCCCCGTGAGCTAAGTCAGTTTCACTTAAACTAGCTTGGGTCTCTACCGGTGGGGTTGACAGGTCGATAAGGTTGGGCATACTTGAGCTACTAATGTTATCCTTGCTTAACGTCCTCGTAGATAAGCTAGGGGGTAACTCTACTGTGTAGTTCTCCAAGTGGGGAGGGGGCTGACGCTGGCGCCTAGGGCGCTCTAATGGGGGAGAGCCGATTGGAGAGTGTCCGCCGCTGGCCATATTATCACTAATATTATTATTATTACTGATACCATCCGGCTCGAAGGACCAATTGTAGCTAAGGGGCTACACAACCCTGACTGTATTAAAGATTGTTTAGATTAAACCACTGCTAAAGAATATTAATAGCCAGACAGTACAGTTAGACAAAATGGCGGACACTCAATTGACTGCGCGGGGACAGGGATACCAAGTTAACAGTATTTTAATAGTCATAGCAACATACATATTAGTTATCACGGTTCTCCTTTAATACCGTAATTCCTCTAATAGTAACCCCGGCTTGTATTTGTTTCAACTGTAGCGGGTACCAGGCTTGTATTAGGAGGAGGCCTGTATAAGAGGGAGGCCTATATTTCAAATTTTCAAACGGATCATAATGAATAAATCAACATTTTGTGTCAGTTTGAACCCAGTAAAATGTACTGGGTTCATTTATTGAAACCAAGTACTGTATGAAATAGTAAACAGTGCAATTACAGGTGGTCACTGGTCATTTCAACGTTTTCAAAGTGAAATCAAGTAACTAGCTCAGTATGCAGCTCAGTATATTAGTAACCCGGCTTGTATTAGGAGGCCGGCTTATAATTGCTTAGCTCAAGAGCGCACCCGGCCATTAATAGAGACCCGGCTTGTATTTGAGACCCGGTTACTATTAGAGGAATTACGGTAATAGAATGTCAGTGTATCAAAGTCAGCGGTAATGAATAGTTCCTAGATTACGGATACTCGACCGGAGCTCTGAAGGGAGTGAGATGAAACGAGGCGATACAGGGAAAGCAAATGGTGGCTGGAGACGATGGTTTCCCTCTGGAGCCCTGCTCCGGAGGAACTGTAGACCGGTCGGATAATCCTGTCGCCGCTGGAAGAAGGGGTCTCGTACGGAACCGGTCCTTGTAATCCTAGCGCCCGATGGCAGGGTTAATAGCTATTAATCCAAAGGCCCGTTGGCATAGATGGTAGCTAGCTAGCTTCGTTTGTACTTGAAGCTAGCCCGCAAACGGTCTCCAATGAGTAGTTATATCCAAACGGCGCTGGGTTTAACTATAAGTCTCTCCACGTTACTTCGCTTACACGAGTCACTATACTGTGCCAATAATGGTTCTACAATATTATAGTTGTATCTAAGTAGCCATTAGCTCTCTATAACGATACCCTGCTATCGGTCTGTGTACAACTGTACCGGACGTCTCACACTCTCGCTCTGCTAGTTCTCCTGGTATGTTACTGCCGCTGCCGCTGCTGGCACCGTCTACAATATATACTCAAACTGATCCCTATGGGGCTCAGCCGATTCACCTGTACAGAATCAATGCGCTTGCTCTGGGCTTGTCTGAACATGTCTAGAAACCATGTCTAGGGGGCGCGTCTCTGGCGCCTACAACGTCAAGGATGGGACCCAATGAGGCGAGCGAAGAATACTATTATGCAAACAGATGGCGCAAGATATATATCTTATATATATAAACAATATACAAGTTATACAAAATAATAAACGCAGACTTTCAGTGTTAATCTGGACCTTCAGAACAGGTTATCTATACAGACATACATGTTACACATAAATTTAGTGTATCTATCTTGATCTATCTTGTTTAACTACTAAACGTTCACCGTTTATATAAACAGAATAGGTTATTGGGGCTGCATGTTTGCTGCACATCACTGCTATGTCAGCTAATGGGAATCCTAACATACAGGAATCCTATTACATCTAGACACTCTAAACAGAGCTGCACAACAAGAATTAGCTAACAAGGGGCGGCTGAGTGGCGCAGTGGGCAAGGCGCTCGCCACTAACGCAGGAGATGCTGGTATCGAGCCCAGCTCTCTGCGTTGCTACCGGCTTAACCGGCCGTCATACTAACACAATGGGCAGTGTTAGAGGGTGGGAAAGCCGGTGGGTGGGGATTGGACGTTGTGGACAGCGACTCCTATAGGTCGGTTGGGTGGCGCCGGTACGGCGGAAACGGGAAGTAGCGGGGGCAGCGTGAGCCTCCCACGCGTTACTCCTCGCCACTGAGAGTTTGAGCTGTTGCGGTGAAAAGATGCGACAGGCTGCCTCCTCGTGTACCGGAGGGGCTTCTATCCTCACTACAGCCGACCAGTGGGAGGCATAGTCTAGCAACGTTCAAGACAGGGGAGGGGAGAATTGGAGATACGAAATTGGGATGGGAGAAAAATAGAAAAAACGGGGAGAAAAAAGTGGATAAAAAAAATAAAAGATTAGCTAACAAAATGCACCCAAACAAGGAATGACTGCAGAACTAAAATAGTACACAGACAATATAGTGAGCGCGCCGACCCACCTGGGCTCTCATGGTCGATGGCGACTGCTCTCCTCGGGGGGCAAAGTCCTCGTAGCTGAACTCCGGATCCTCCACCAGCCTCAGCACCAGGTCGGGGGGGGCTCCCCGCACCACCGCTGCACACACACCGCAGCAGAGCAGAGGTTTTATTCTGCGTCAGTCAATGTTCCATCAAACTGGTATGTATTATTGACATTAGGTATACGCGTTAGCTATAGAACCGCTACGCTTTCATAGAAAAGTTGTGTTTTGTAGGCCAATCAGTCTCCATTGTATGTATATATGTATATACTGAACATTTTGTCTACGTACTTGACTTCTATTTTATACTTGCTATACTTATTTTTATTATCTATCTTTGCCTAGCACAGTCTCTGGAGCGAAACAGAAAGAAGCATTTTGTATCAAAGTATTCTGTACTTCTGTATGACAACCAATAAAGAAACTTGAACATTTACAACATCTGCAAGTACCGCAGACAAAGAACCATATAAGTACATTTGAGCAGTTTCTGATGAAATATCAAGTGATTTAGATTAACTTCACAACTGCCAAAAAAAATTATTTGAATGATCCAATATTAGATTCTTAAAATCCCAAGATCAGTGTTTTAATCTATGCCTTTTTTTAAATGGCATGGAATCGTGACCTTGTGAAACGGAATCGTGACCTTGTGAAACGGAATCGTGACCTTGTGAAATGGAATCGGGACCTTGTGAAACGGAATCGTGACCTTGTGAAATGGAATCGGGACCTTGTGAAACGGAATCGGGACCTTGTGAAATGGAATCGGGACCTTGTGAAATGGAATCGACAAATAAGCCAATAAAAGCCTGGGCTATTCATTGAAGATTTACGGTATTTTACAGACCAACCATCTTGTACTGTTTACATATTTTTTTAAATGTTCTTATGTACTTTAGATCCAATATTTATGGCTTGAAACCAATTTCCGACAATTAGTTACAAAAAAGATAATAATAATAAATACAATTTCTTGATTCAGAAGATTTTTATCATGGATGAACAAAACTTTCAATGCGAATGGTTGATTTGAATTTCAATGTCTTTTTAAGCACCTTGTTAAAGAATTGCTGTTTTCAAGGAATTCCAGGCCTTGACTTTATTTTTTTCAAAAATCAAGCACTTTAACCTTTGGCGCCCAGAAAAGTGGCCATTTTAAACTTGAACTTGAGGACGGCATACTTTTTTTGCAAAGCTGATCTTTATACTTTATACTTATAGTACATGCATGACCCTGGTCTCTGTTGAAAGATAACATTCTGATACAATAAAGAAAATTCACTTTTAGTGCTAATGAAATAGAGTAACATGAGTTGTAGAAAAAGTTGCAATATCCAAAAGTATATATCCAAAATAATTGGTATGAGGAGCTAGAAAACACACTGGGTCCATAGCCTGAAGTCTTATGTAGTACATGTCCAAATTTCATAAGAATCCATTCAGAAATGAGTGATTAGGACGATTTTGGTCAACTGAAAAATAAAAATAAAAAAGCTCTGCAGGTTTCAGTTTTCTCATCGACTCCAATGCATTCTGCGTTTTTTTCTCTTCCTGTTTTCGCACGTGACATTTCACCTAGATCCCTGATTCGCTCATCCCCACGTGGGGTATCATTGGAAAGCCACACTCATTGGTTATAACCATGTCTAATAATTTACGGGATTGTCAAATGATTGACGGAGCTAGAGCCTCGGGAGTCGGAAGTGGTTCTCGAAATAAAGAAAAAAGCTCTGACGTGTATTTTGGCGCACGCCTCACATATCGGCATGTAACTCGAAAACCGTTGAACGGATTTTGTCGCCTGAAACAATCGCAGGCAACAAATAGGGCTTTAATTCGATATATATATATATATATATTGTATTAAGAAATATGCAGACCCGAGCCGCTAGAGGTCGGCAAAGTGGCGCGGCGCGCCGGTGGGTAAATCGTCCTCAAGAGGGCCCAGGGCCGGTCCGTTGCCAGTTAAGAGTTACTTCAAGGACCCTGGGGCGAACCCTGTGAAGACTTGTACAGCCCATAGGGGCTATTCCATGTGATCTCGGGCTTTACAAATCCCCCCCCCCCCACTTTTTCTGTATTTTGCACCCATCCCAATTAAGTCGTTATGCCAATTCCCTTCCTGGTTGTTGCGCACATTGCCCCACTGTCAGCCTAGGGAGGGTGTAGAACTACCACACGCCTCCTCCGATACATGTGGAGTCAGCCAGCCGCTTCTTTACACCTGACAGCGAGGACTCTCACTGGGGGAACGTAACGTCTGCGGAGGTTCACGTTATTTCCCCCCGATCCCCTCCCTGCTGAACAGGCGCCCCGACCGACCAGTAGGAGTCGCTGTTTACAACGACCAGGACACATACCCCGCCAGCTTCCCACCCGCTAACACTGGCCAATTGTGTTAGTAGGGACGACTGACCAAGCCGGAGGTACCGCTGACAGCTGGATTCAATCCCAGAGTCTCTGCGGTGGTAGGCGAGTGCATTCTCGACTGCGCTACCCAGCCGCCCCTTGATGTGATTTACTGTATGTACCTGTAGGAATTCCCTCACTCCTCTCCCTCTCGAAGCGAGTGAGCATCTCCTCCTGAGTGCACTCTTCCTCCTGCTGCTGTAGCGCCACCATCCTCTTCATCAACACCTCCACCTCCATGCCCCCATCCGCCAGCTGAGAGAGGAGGGGAAGAAGGAGGTGAAGGAGGTGCTGTGAGTTAGCGCTCCATTACATTTACATTTTACATTTAGCCGACACTTTTATCCAAAACGACTTACAAGTTCTGTACGACAGGTCAGCAGGAAGGGCACAACTCTGGCAGCTGAGTAACAATGTTCATGAAACAGTGTTGAAACTTTGGTGCTGCAGTGTTGAGTGCATAGTAGTAAAGACATTAGTATAGCAGGAAGAGTGCATGATAGTAGAAGACACGGATGTTAACAATTAATCGAAGATCGATTGATTGATCGTTAAGGATTTACTCGAACACATGACATTCCCCAACCATCTGAGAGCACCACAGTCCGTTGCGGCTTTCAAAAGGGGACTAAAAACATTTATTTTTAACACAGCATTTGTCTAAATGGACCGACCGATGCCTTGTGCGTTTTATTTAATTTTTTTAACGTGATCTGTTCCTTTTCTTTTTTAGCTGTCTAGAGCCAACTGTGATCTGAATGTTTTTCATTTCATTGGGTGTTTTATTAAAGGGGAACTATCTTATAAATGGCCTTTTTGAGTGTTTAGCATTGTTTCCTAGCTATGTGAACTTATATTAATATGATCTATGTCTCAAAATTCTCATATTGGCGCATTCTTCCAATTCTCCTCTCACAATATTCACCCTCACTGAACTGAGTCGTTTGAAAATGTGCCTATATGTGATGTCATATAGTCACCGCTGCATGTTAATGTTCAGGCGGGGCCGCCGCTGCACGGTGGTTTAGGAGCCCAGGCTCAAAACAGCTCGAGATCTTGAGGTAGAAAAATGCTGTTTTTGAGGACTTGATTAGAAATACAAAACAATGAATAAAAAAAATATATATATTACAGAGGTGTTCCATAGACTCACAGGAATTGTGTAAAAGTGCCCAAATAGTGAAAGAAATAGTAAAATAGTTCCCCTTTAAAAAGAAATTCCTGTCATGTAGCACTCCAAATGTAATGTGCGTTACAAATCAAATGTATTATTATTATTATTTATTATTAGTCTTGAACTTGAACCCCAGAGGGGGAAACAAACTAAAACCTAGACTCACTTCTTGTCTGCCATCCTCGTGGGCGGGGCTATGAGTTCTGCGGGGGCTATGGGACCCGTGATTGGGCGAGGGGGGATGGAAGGCGTAACCCCCAGTGTGGTCGGGCTCTGGATTCAAGCCACACCCCCAGACGAAGGAGGACAGTGAGTGGGCCTGTGCCATGAGGACCACGGCGTGGATCAGCTCAGCCAATGACCAACGGCACTCCGCCCCGGGGCAAACCAACTTCTGTAGGGGGAGAGGGGGGAGACAGGAGGACTGTTGAGGCTGATTAGTCTATAGTTACTATGACAACCATATGACAAATTACTAGGGATGTTCGATATTGGCTTTTTTACCGATACCGATATGCCGATATTGTCCAACTCTTAATTAAAATGAATGAATGAATGAATGAATGAATGAATGAATGAATGAATGAATGAATGAATGAATGAATGAATGAATGAATGAATGAAAACTTTATTTAACATATTGCAGAATGGGTACAATACAGTACGGCTCAATACATACAATTGTTAAGGGGATGCAGACCAGAGAAAGACTTTCGTCTTGTTTACATCAGGGTCCCCCATTTTCAATTCATAGAGTGTTGTGTTCACTCATAGTTAAAGACAGTAGTTGAGTAGTTTCTGGTGATATATCACACTCACACTCCCAAGTGATTTAGATCAACTTCACAACTGCAAACTATTTCAAAAACGGGGCTCATGTGGTTCTTCAGCGCAAAGGGTTCAATTCAACGTTCCGATTTTGCCATTTTAATGACGTGCTCAATCAAATAACCGTGTCGTATCACTGGCAACCAGCTAAAACGAACTAACCGTCACACATCTGGAGTCTGTTTTCAAAGCGTGTGTACGAGAGCGAGCGTGTGTGCACGACGTCTGACCTGAATGTGCTGCCGTGTGATGAGCCAGGGTCTGTGCGCCAGCAGCTTGTTGAGCGTGTGCAGGCTGTTTAGTTTGGCCGGGACGTGCTCCTTGCCACCCAGCCAGCCCTCGTCGCCCCCCGCCTCCAGGAAGCCCGCGCTGTGGTGCTGCACCAGGTAGGAGCTCTGGTGACGGGCCGCGGCCTGGAACCAGAGACATCGTTACCATTAAACCATCAAGAACAAGTCAAGGCGTTACACTGAGACCACAGACACAAGTCAAGGCGTTACACTGAGACCACAGACACAAGTCAAGGCGTTACACTGAGACCACAGACATCAAGTCAAGGCGTTACACTGAGACCACAGACACAAGTCAAGGCGTTACACTGAGACCACAGACACAAGTCAAGGCGTTACACTGAGACCACAGACATCAAGTCAAGGCGTTACACTGAGACCACAGACATCAAGTCAAGGCGTTACACTGAGACCACAGACATCAAGTCAAGGCGTTACACTGAGACCACAGACATCAAGTCAAGGCGTTACACTGAGACCACAGACATCAAGTCAAGGCGTTACACTGAGACCACAGACACAAGTCAAGGCGTTATACTGAGACCACAGACACAAGTCAAGGCGTTATACTGAGACCACAGACATCAAGTCAAGGCGTTACACTGAGACCACAGACACAAGTCAAGGCGTTATACTGAGACCACAGACATCAAGTCAAGGCGTTACACTGAGACCACAGACACAAGTCAAGGCGTTATACTGAGACCACAGACATCAAGTCAAGGCGTTACACTGAGACCACAGACATCAAGTCAAGGCGTTATACTGAGACCACAGACATCAAGTCAAGGCGTTACACTGAGACCACAGACATCAAGTCAAGGCGTTATACTGAGACCACAGACACAAGTCAAGGCGTTACACTGAGACCACATACATCAAGTCAAGGCGTTACACTGAGACCACAGACACAAGTCAAGGCGTTACACTGAGACCACAGACATCAAGTCAAGGCGTTACACTGAGACCACAGACACAAGTCAAGGCGTTACACTGAGACCACAGACATCAAGTCAAGGCGTTACACTGAGACCACAGACATCAAGTCAAGGCGTTATACTGAGACCACAGACATCAAGTCAAGGCGTTATACTGAGACCACAGACACAAGTCAAGGCGTTACACTGAGACCACAGACACAAGTCAAGGCGTTATACTGAGACCACAGACACAAGTCAAGGCGTTTGTTTGTTTGTTTATTTACACATATAAAAACAATTACATATATAATACAATATAATCCACAAGGGATGTGTAGGAGAATTGCCTAAAAACCCTCAAGGGGCTTGCATGTGGCATTCACCAGGAAGCAAAATTACATTATATCAAGATAAAATATAAAATCCCCCCCCCCCCCCCCCCCAAACAAACAAACACACACAAGCAGGCCTACATAGACACCGAAGCAGGCACCCATGCCATACGATTTCTGGTAGAGAAAACAATTAATGACAGGAAGAATATATAATAAAACGAAAATGCAATAACAAAATACAACAAGCCATCAGACCACAGTTTGTAAAGGAAGTCCATATGGGAAGTATTGGTGATCTAGGAGATGAGATTTCAGTGCTCTTTTGAATTTCAGAAAAGAAAATTCCAAAATATGTGGAGGCAAAGAGTTCCACAACTTTGACCCTCGGTAGAGCAAACAAAACTGAGATTGGGAAGTGCGGGAAAAGGGTGGTCTAAGCAAACAGGAACTACGTGTGGGGTAATTATGAATTTGGTGATTGTGGGCAAACATGTCATGAAAAAAAGGGGGAAGGGCTCTGTTTAAAGAACTATGCACAAATAAACCAGTCTGAAGATGATTCACTTGATAAACACTGAGTATACCTAACTTATGGAATAGAGGCTGAGAAGAATGACTTCGTTGAACACAGCTGATTATTTTTAGAGCTCGTTTCTGCAGACGGTATATGGGCTCAAGTTTGGTCTGATGAGTACTACCCCAAACTAAATTACAGTAATTGATATATGGGTAAACCATAGAGTAATATAACATTGTGGCAACCTCGGTGCTCAGCAAGTGACGTGTTTTTCCAAGAATACCAATACTCTTGGCCATTTTTGTAGTTATGGCTGTGATATGAGGTTTCCATGATAGGGATTCATCAAGCAGAACACCAAGGAATCGTGTAGAACATACCCTAGCTATGGGGATGTCATTGATCACTACTTTAGATGAGGAGTTAAAAATCACAGATTTGAGACCAAAAAAAATGAAATTAGTTTTTTTTAATGTTTAGTGATAATTTGTTGCATTTAAACCAAATTGATAGTTTGTTAAGTTCTTCATTTATGACCCTAATGATGGTATCAGGATCTTTATGTGAATAGAATACACTCGTGTCATCTGCAAATAACATTTTCGACAGCCTGTCTGAGACGTTAGGGAGGTCATTGATATATAACAAAAATAACAAAGGCCCAATAATTGAACTTTGGGGCAAACCGCAAAGTAAAGGAAGAAAAGGAGAATTTATCCCATTATAGGATACAGACTGATGTCTATCTTTAAAGTAACTGGTGAACCATAGCAGTGCATTGTTTTTTATTCCAAGATGTGAGAGCTTCTGCAGGAGGATATTGTGATTGACTGTATCAAATGCCTTTGATAAGTCTAAAAAAATACCTATAGTGTTTTCCTTTCCGTCTTTAGCTTTGTATATTTCATTAATTAGATGTGTTATTGCCATATATGTTGCATGTTTCTTTCTGAACCCGTACTGGTGAGTGTAAATAATATTGTGCTTATTAAGATGTTCAATTAATCTTTTATAGACAAGCTTTTCAAGTATTTTTGACAAGGTAGGAAGGATGGATATAGGTCTGTAATGGTTGAAGACGGCTGGGTCATCATCTTTATAAATAGGGATGATCTTAGCTATTTTAAGTTCCAGTGGGACGATTCCCTTCTCCAGTGATGTATTAAAAATATGACATAATGGCTTCACAATGGATTCTTGAATGGATATCAGTAATCTGCCTCCAATACCATCATAACCCGGAGAAGAGTCCCCCAGGTTGATCAAGATCTCCCGAACCTCATCCTCTGTAACCGGCAAGAAATTAAAACTGTCATTGATTGGAGGATTCATAAACTGAAGGGGACTATGGTTACTAAATGGAATCTTTGCAGCCAGTGTTGGACCAACTTCTGAGAAAAAGTTATTAAAGTTATTGGCAATTAATTGCGGGTCAGTGATAATATCCCCATCAACCTTAAATTCATTAGGCAACTGATTACGTTTTTTTTGTGTGTTGAGGATAGAGTTAATTGTTCTCCATAAGAGAGTCATGTTATTTTTGTTTTTAGATAATTCCATATTGTAGTAATGCTTTTTAGCTCCTCTGATAATGTGGTTTAATTTATTTCTATAGTTCCTAAATTGAGCAAGATAAAATGGAGTGGGATTGAGAAGATATTTTTTATACAATCTACGTTTAGTATTTAGGGATTTGATAATAGCTGGGGTTATCCATGGTTTGATCAGTTTATGATGAGGCTTGGGAGATGTCTGTACAAGGGGAAAACATAGGTCATAGGCCTGGGAGATACGTTCAGAAAACAATGTAAAAGACTTTTTTGCATCAACAGAGTGGAGGATATCTGTCCATGGATACTCGCCGACCACTAGTCCAAACCTGGTCAAACTAGCTTCATTAAAGCTTCTCTTATATTTAGGATATAGCATAGATGGAGACTTATCCTGTTCCCTATATAATATGAGAAAGATTGGACAATGATCAGCAATATCCATGCACAGAACTCCTGATTTCATGCGCTTATCCAACACATTAGTAAAGATATTGTCAATCAGAGTGGCAGATGTCTCCGTCACTCTGGTTGGTACTGCAATCATAGGATGAAAGTAGTGGGAATACATTGTGTCAATAAACTCCTTAGTTGAGTTATCATTCTTATGGTTTATAAAATTGATATTTAGGTCACCCATTAAATAGCATCTTTTCCCTTCTTTGGAAATGACATCCAGAACATTTGTTAGATCAGCATTGAATGCAGACAAGCTAAATCTGGGAGGTCTATAAATACATGCAATAATGGCCTGGTGGGTTTCAACAAACACAGCCTCAGCAGAAAGGGTTAAATACTTTTCAATGTCATGCCTTTCTTTATACACCATGTTCGGATTGAGATATAGAGAAACACCCCCACCCTTTTGGCCTTCTCTGCATCTATGAATATGCTTATAGTTATTGAATTCATACAAATCAGCATTGTCTTTAGACAGCCATGTTTCAGTAAGCCCTATTACACTAAAAGAGAAGTCAAGGTTAGTCAAACTAAGGCATAAAGTATCATAGTTTTTTGGCAGGCTGAGGACATTGATATGAATGAGGGAAAAGTCACTCCTAGTATTTTGAGGGTCAACAGTGGAATTGAATTCGTTCACACTGAAGTAATCAGATATTCCAGAGACTTGTTTCATTTGAGCAAAACAATGTGTGTCAGGGTCATTATTGAATAAAAGGTTTGATGTTGACGAGTCCCGAGATTCACTTTCTGACTGAAGCAACGTAGTGGGCGGGTCCTTCAAAAGTTCATTTACTTGATCATATGGGTTGGAGTTGGAGTTTACATGTAATGAACCAGAGACAGATGTAGGGAAGGTTTGGAGATGAGCGGCAAGTTGGTTGTGTGAGGAAGATGACATGATAGATAGGTGGAGAAAAGATCATTAAAAGGAGTCATCATAGCATGGTAGGTTCCCACTGACTTTCACTCGTGTTGTGTGGTTGGAATCACCCCCTGAGGCTTTCGTGGTTTGATCACCAGTCTGTCATAGTTAATGACGGCATACTTTCCTTCATCCCTTGCCTGTTTCATTGCTGGAATGAGGTCAGCTCTCTTCTTCCTTAACAAGTCAGAGAAGTCCTCATTTACATAAATGAAGGTGTTCTTGAGGTGAGCTCTCGCCTTGGCAAGTATGAGGTCTTTATCCTTGAACCTCAGGAGTTTCACAACAATTGGTCTTGCTTTATCAGTGTTCTGTTTCACACTCCCAGTGCGGTGGGCTCTTTCGATTTCGATGGACTTTGGATCAATTTTCAGTTTGTTTTTTAGGAATTCTCTGACCATCTGCTCAGTATCTGACCAGGACTCATACACATTTTCCTGAGTCAGACCATCAATAATTACATTGTTTCTTCTACTCTGATTTTCCAGATAGTCCATTTTGGATATGATGTCTTTGCTTTCCGGGGTCATACCCTGAGTGGGCAGGGACTGGAATGACTGGAGCTGTGATTCAAATGAGCCAAGTTTCTTCTCCATCACTCTCAAGTCATCAATTTGGGCTTGAGAGAACTGAAGGCTGGACCTGACCTCATGTACCTCTTTCATAATGCCATCAATTCTAGTGGTTGTAGATTCCATGATCAGCTTGGTAAAGGACATGAAGTTTGACTCTTGCCTGTTAAGCATTTCCACATAGAATAATTTCTGTTGATCCATCATTTCTTTCACATTTTCCATAGAGACATAGTCCTCATCTTGAATAGAGATGTTTTGTCTTGTTTTGATCTTGCGAGGGGACATGCTTACCCTCTGTAGAAGTTGGTATGTGGATTTTGACAATGGATAGAAGACAGTCAGGTAGGTTGGATGGTGGTAGAACAGTAGGCCCGGATTATTAATCCATCAAAAATCTCTTTCGTGTTAGTCATCCACACTTCAGCAACTCTTCTCTATATATGACTTTAAAATATGATAAAAAATAGCTTTGTATGCTTTGAAAAAAGTATTTAAAAGAGTCCAGAATCACAATAAAACATTTGGATGGCTTGTAGCCAAAAATTGCATGCATTGCAAGTCAAGGCGTTACACTGAGACCACAGACACAAGTCAAGGCGTTACACTGAGACCACAGACACAAGTCAAGGCGTTACACTGAGACCACAGACATCAAGTCAAGGCGTTATACTGAGACCACAGACATCAAGTCAAGGCGTTACACTGAGACCACAGACATCAAGTCAAGGCGTTACGTCTGAGACCACAGACACAAATCAAGGCGTTACACTGAGACCACAGACACAAGTCAAGGCGTTACACTGAGACCACAGACATCAAGTCAAGGCGTTATACTGAGACCACAGACACAAGTCAAGGCGTTATACTGAGACCACAGACATCAAGTCAAGGCGTTACACTGAGACCACAGACACAAGTCAAGGCGTTACACTGAGACCACAGACATCAAGTCAAGGCGTTACACTGAGACCACAGACACAAGTCAAGGCGTTATACTGAGACCACAGACATCAAGTCAAGGCGTTACACTGAGACCACAGACATCAAGTCAAGGCGTTATACTGAGACCACAGACATCAAGTCAAGGCGTTATACTGAGACCACAGACATCAAGTCAAGGCGTTATACTGAGACCACAGACATCAAGTCAAGGCGTTATACTGAGACCACAGACATCAAGTCAAGGCGTTATACTGAGACCACAGACACAAGTCAAGGCGTTACACTGAGACCACAGACACAAGTCAAGGCGTTATACTGAGACCACAGACATCAAGTCAAGGCGTTATACTGAGACCACAGGGATGAGACCACCGATGCATCTGCGAGGCTGCCCCCCCCCCCCCCCCCCCTCAATATGCAATGCTGTTGAACGTGGCACGGACCTCCGCGCCCAGTACTTCAAATGGCGATGAGATAATTGGATTCTTTCTTTTTGCATCATGGAGTTGCACAAGGGAGTTGCTTAGGTCCTTTACTCTTCTCCCTTTACATGTTACCGCTGGGTGATATCATCAGAGAACATAATGTAGATTTCCATAGCTATGCGGATGATACACAACTGTACATATCTGCTGAACCAAATGATACAGTGATTAGCTCCATTACAGACTGCTTACTGGCAATAAATAAATGGATGAGTAAGAACTTCCTGAAACTAAACGAGAACAAAACTGAAATTCTAATTATCGGCTCCAAAACTAAAAAAGAAACATTAATAAAGAACCTGGGGGGACTAACCCCTTGGATCAAATCTGAGGTCACTAGTCTTGGGGTTGTCATAGATTCAGAACTGAACTTCAATTCTCATATTAGCAAAGTGACGAAAACATCGTTCTTCCATCTCAGAAATATAGCAAAAGTACGACCATTTATTAATCAGAACGATGCTGAGAAGCTAATTCATGCATTCATATCTAGCCGGCTAGACTACTGTAATGCACTTTTCACAGGTCTTCCTAAGAAAACCACAGAGAGGCTTCAGCTAATCCAAAACTCTGCAGCCCGACTGCTAACTAGAACCAAAAGGAGAGAGCACATTAGTCCAGTCTTAGCCGCTTTACACTGGCTTCCTGTAACATTTAGAATTGACTTTAAGGTCCTTCTCCTTACATACAAAGCTCTAAATGGACAGGGAACTAGCTACATCGCCAACACTCTAATAAATTACACACCAGCAAGAACACTGCGATCATCAGCTGCTGGACTACTAGAGGCTCCCAGAAGCAGTCAAAAGAGGATCGGTAATGCAGCCTTTATCAACTATGCCCCAAAACTATGGAACAAACTACCCCAAAACATCAGGGAAGCCAACTCGCTAGACATCTTTAAAAGACATCTCTTTGCTCAGGCATTTCACTGATAGATATCTGCTACCACCTAGTGGCAAGAGGAAACATCAGGGATATCCTGACACAACTTGTATTTATTCTTACCCTGCCTACTCTTTTACACTGCCTATCAAATTCATGTGTCGGTTATTGCACTTTTTACTTCTTACTGATGACTATTTTTAAACTGAATCATTTTAAACTATTCTTATTATTCGCTATGCTCGCTCATGCCTGTTTTTTTTTTATGTCCGTCGGTTAGTGCACTTTTTAATGACTGAATAGAGAGCCTATTAGGATGCTAGATCCTAATGTGAAACACTATGCTGCATTGTAGAAACCAGGTTAACTGTGTCCTGGCTGTTGTACAACCAGGTTAACTGTGTCCTGGCTGTAGCATTGTACAACCAGGTTAACTGTGTCCTGGCTGTAGCATTAAACCAGGTTAACTGTGTCCTGGCTGTAGTAGCATTGTACAACCAGGTTAACTGTGTCCTGGCTGTAGCATTGAACCAGGTTAACTGTGTCCTGGCTGTAGTAGTTAGTAGAACCAGGTTAACTGTGTCCTGGCTGTAGTAGTAGAACCAGGTTAACTGTGTCCTGGCTGTAGCATTGTAGAACCAGGTTAACTGTGTACTGGCTGTAGTAGAACCAGGTTAACTGTGTCCTGGCTGTTGTAGAACCAGGTTAACTGTGTCCTGGCTGTAGTAGAACCAGGTTAACTGTGTCCTGGCTGTTAGTAGAACCAGGTTAACTGTGTCCTGGCTGTAGCAGTTTGGTTTGTTAGAACAGACTGTAATCTTATGCTTATGGCAGATCAATCAGCATGGATTGTCTGTAAACTTTAATACATGGCAGTTTGGTTTGTTAGAACAGACTGTAATCTTCACTTGCTTATGGCAGATCAATCAGCATGGATTGTCTGTAAACTTTCACTTGCTTATGGCAGATCAATCAGCATGGATTGTCTGTAAACTTTATGCATTGTTGTCACTTGCCATATCTTGCTATGCTCGCTCATGCCTGTATTTTTTATGTCCGTTCTATTTTATAATTTTTATTTTATTTTATTTTATTTTAATTTTACTATTTTTAAACTGAATCATTTTAAACTATTTTTACTATTTGTGTTACTGAAAACTGTAAGCGGAGAGCCTATTGGGATGCTAGATCCTAATGTGAAACACTGTGATTATACCTGTCTATCTTTTTATGCTCGCTTATGCCTGTATTTTTTACTGTTGTGAAGCACTTTGAACTGCAACCTCTGTATGAAAAGTGCTATACAAATAAAGTTATTATTATTATTATCAGATACAAGGTAAGAAAACTATATATAAATTTGATCGTTGATCCGATATGTCTTTCTACCGCGATCGCGGCTGTGTGTGTGTGTTGAGGAGGCTGCGGCGGAGCCCCGCGGTCCAATGCTCTTTTCATGTATGCACGTGGAAGGATAATACTGATAATCTAGCGTTGATTTCAGAAAGATACGATAATCAGGCGAAAAATTACAACGTGTTTAGTGTATTCCACTAAAACGCTATAATTCTCTGGAATTACTCAGAGGCACCCAAAGTTATACTCATATTCAAAAGGCTATAAAACGGAAATGTACAGATGAAAAAACAATCCGTTTTGTACATGTTGACTGGATGCAACTAACTGATAATCGACGGTTGTATTAGACCCATAGCCATACTTTAAGATATATTTTAAGGACTCGCAAATCTCAGTCCCCCCATTGACTTAGAGCGGTGGCGCACTAGCCCCATCTCGTGGATTAAGCGGTGGCGCTGAATGAGTTAAGCATTACATCACGCGCAGAAGTGTGTTATACTCATTAGATCATGCCTAGGGGTGGTTGTTAGGCCCGACGCGCAGTGGAGGGTCGTTAGAACCCCCTAGGCGTGATCTAATGAGTATAACACACGACATCAAGTGATGTAATGCTTTTATACAATGGCCCAATTCACCCAACTTTATTGCTATACAATAAACACACAGTAATAGAAGCATAATGGAGATTTATTCACAAAACCATCCACAGAAAAAGTAGGTCCACATTTTTTTAAGTTACCTCTGCCTCCGTGTCTAGAAGCAGAGGGAGGTGCTACAAAGAATGCCATCTAACAACAAACTTCATATAAATCCCGCGATTTATTATTGTTTTGACAATGACAAACCAATTACATAAGCCAACATATGTGTAAACAACTAACATATTCCAGTTGACTGTATCTTTTTTTAATTATTCGTTACGAATATATCCATACTTCCATTGTGTCCGGGACATCCAGTGAAATCGCTTCGTGTGACGGCCATTTTTATAAATTTTTATTTATTTTGTTTCACAATGGGTCATGATGACAAACCAATTACATAATCCAACATATGTGTAACGAACTAACATATTCCAGTTGACTATCTTTTTTGGAGGATTCGTTCAAAATATATTCATACTTCCATTTGTCTATCTATGGCGGATTCATTCAGTCTCATTCAAAAAAAGAAACAAAAATTATTCGGTTGTGGGAGGGATCTGGGGTCACGTGGAGTGTGTTATACGAAATAACAGCGTCTAACTTGACTGTTTCAGCCAATCAGAATCAAGAAATGTGCATGCCATTGTATAAGACAGAAATATAGGGCAAATCACATTGTTTTGAAGGCTCCCGTTGGTACAGGCAGCTTGAGGCTCAATGAAATATCCTCCACAGAGCACACAAGTACATTTCAGCCAGCCTCAGACAGCCTGTACAGACAGGAACGTGAACGTCTAGATCAGGGGTCGGCAATAGGCGGCCCACGGGCCGAAATTGGCCCGCCAGCAATCATTTCTGGCCCGTCAGTTTATTTTGAGAATATGATATTTATTTTATTTTCATCATATTATTTTTATTATATGCATACTTTATGTTTTATCCATGTTGAGAGTGAATAACAGGTATAGGCAGTGAGGTGCAATGTACCATATATAAATAGGCTTGCTCAAAGTGAGGTGGACAGCGCTGGTGCTGAAATGGGAAACACGAGTCCATGAAATAAAAACACCAGTTCAGTAAGTCATTCAAGCTTTATCTTTACTCATGACTGACGACACCACACATGCATGTGAACAGTAATGCAATTAAAAACAATGCAATTAACTTTAAACAAAAAGAGTGCTTGAAGAAGCTTCCGAAATGACGGCGCTATAGGTATTTGAATTACGAGACATTCGGAAGTCCATTAGCTCCATTTCCAGTGCAGCCTCATCTAACAAGGTTAACTATCATAATCGATCGTCCCACTATATTCCTTTATCCGTAATTGATCAGTCTCCCCAGTTAGTAGCTAGATTAATATATTTAGCGGAAGTGTCAATAATCGATCACGGGGGATTCCCCAATCTGGATGCGTCAGCCCCAGTCTCCTCCGTAGACCAGACCGTCTCATTTAACAAGACGAGGCTGGTTTGCGATTCAATAAGTATAATAATAAGTAAGACAACGGATAAGTTTAACGAATTCCATATAAATCGATAGTTTTAACATTAAACATTCAACATTAAACCGGTCCGTGGCCGTCAGATAGACGGTTGCGCGCAAAAAGACAAAGGTATAATGTTCAGTGCATGTATATGTAGTTTACAGTTTATTATGCCACCTATGCAGCTCGTTTATTTTGACAGAGTTAAACATTTTTCACTATCATTATATTAAATTAGCCATTGTTTTTGGTTCTGGCCCGCCATTCAATGGCTTGGAGAAAAATTGGCCCGCCACCAAACCTAATTGCAGACCCCTGGTCTAGATACTACTCACAGTCAACTGACACATTACTAATCTACCCTGTTGATAGTCTGCTGATGGTAAATTCAACGTCTATCGTGCAGTAGTGAAAGGGTTAACCTTTTGTAGAGTGGTTGTGAAAGCGTTAACCCTTTGTTGTGTGGCAGCGAAAGGGTCAACCGTCTGTATTGTCGCCGTGAAAGGGTTAACCATTTGGTAGTGTGTGTGGTAGTGAAAGGGTTAACTAGATGGCCTACAATCCACTATCAAAAATAAAAGTATTGAAACTCCACAATGCTGATGGCTACAGTAGAAAGAGCATGTTTATCACCAGAGTGTTCCCACTGACACAGCAGAAACCATAATTAGGTCATCAGGTAATTCCTTGGAAACGGCTGATGTGGTATATTATAAAAACAGGTAGGGATGTCCCGACTGGATCGGACTCTGGGCCAATCACAGCATATTTCAATTGATCAGTATTGACTATATTAGACTCAACCATTGGAATATCCTTATTTATAAGGCTATCCTTGGACTGCTGCCAACTTACCTACAGATGTACATTCTCCAAAAAAAGTATGGGCAGTTATAGTCTTCGTTCCCAGGGCTTATTTTTACCAACTGTCCCTCAGGTCCGTACTGAACTGGGAAAAAGGGCGTTCAGGTGTGCAGCTCCATCCACCTGGAATCAGCTACAAAACCACCTGCACTTATATGAGCTGGTCTCACTGGTTGCTTTTAAAACGTGATATGGAATCCAGCACATCTGGCTGCAGATGTTTTGAATGACTATGAATGGTCCTGCGAATTGTCATTGTTTTAATTGCTATAGTTTTATTTTTATTTTTATTATTATTGTTTGTAAACTTGTAACTGTGCTGCTGCCTATCTTGGCCAGGACGCTCTTGTAAAAAGAGATTTTTATGGTTAAATAAAAGTTAAGAATATATATATATTAAGCTTGTTCAAATTCCGGTTCTTTTTTTTGTAAAGAAAATTCATTAAAGTAAAGTGGTTTAAATAAACAATTTGATAGTATTTCCCATCTTTGCTGAGCAAGAGAGTTCTGCACTAAAGGCTGGTTCCTTATAGACAGCTGTCCCAAATATTGGATGATTGAAGCAAATAAAAGCCGGGGCTATTCATTGAAGAAGTACAGTATTTTACAGACCAACCATTGGTGTTATACACTAAAGTACACCGATATACAGCACAGCGATGAATGAATGTGTACAGTTTTTCTTTAAGCAGAGCTATTCAATTACCAAGCACATCTTACCTACACTGAAATGGTTTTACTAACTTTAATATACTTGAAGTGTGCAGCTAAAAATTGCTAAAACTGATAAATGTATAAAAACCAGAGGATGGGGCGGAGAAAAGGAAGGTTTCTCCCGTGATGGTTGGGAGGTTGTGGCAGAATCACACAAGAAGACGAGCCTGCGAACAGTTACTTGAAGTGACTGTAAAAAAATAAATATATTGAACTATGTTTTAACCCTGTAGCACTTTGGGATCCTACTCCTAGTGAACGAAAAGTGCAATACAAATACAATTTATTATTATTATTATCCTAGGGCTGAACGATTCTTGCTCAAATGTGAATCACGATTTTTCTCCCTAAGAATTGAGATCACGATTCTCACATGATTCTTATTTTTTCAATTAAAAACATTTATTGCACTCTTTCTTAAACATAACATAAGATATATCAAAGTGCTTGACTTAAACATAACATATATGAAAGTGCTTGACTTAAACGTAAAAGTCTCTTGTAACATACAAAATAACTCAAGTCTCTTTTCCTCTCTTACGCGTATTAAAACACTTGCTCTTATTCCCCTATGCATTCACGTCATGCTGCATTCCCCGTGTGGACTTATTTGCTTCGGAACAATCCCAGTTGCGATATCAATCACACTCTATTAATTCAACATTCAATATATTTTCTTACTTTCGTGTTGACTTGTTGCCAGATTCCTGTTTTTGGGTTCCAGATGAGAGGTAGGAGCTGGACAACATAACGGTTCCATAGCCTGAAGTCTTATGGTCATACAGTCCAATGTTTATGAGAATCCCACGGATAATGAGTTTATAGAAAGTGTTTTAGTAATGTGTCTACCGGTAGAAACCAATAGGGTCCAGCTGCATCCCCGAAGAATCCGCTCACTGGTAACTTCCGCCAGCCACAGGACACGCGCTATTTGCGGAAAGTACGGAAGTATCTCGAAGTACGCCCCTCCCCCTTGACCAAGCACGGTTGAGACGTGCGGTTGTAGAGAGTGATTGATTGAAAACTTTATTAACAGATTGCAGAATGGGTATTTTTTAGCATGGTGTTATTCTCCGTCAAAGATGACATAAAAAAATTATAGAATTGATATTCTCCTTTGGTTCATTACAATCAGTGATGCCACAGATTACTTGTAAAATGCCACAACATAAGAATGAAATTTTTTTTCTCTCCCTCTACCAAATCCATTCTGAGACTGAATGAATGAAAACTTTATTTAACAGATTGCAGAATGGGTACAATACAGTACGGCTCAATACACAATTGTTAAGGGGATGCAGACCAGAGAAAGACATTTGTCTTGTTTACATCAGGGTCCCCTATTTTCAATTCATAGTGAATGACAACGGACTCAGTGCGTACTCCGCAAGTTGCGCGTAACATGAATCTCTCTCGCTCACTCTCTCTCTCTCAAGTAGCCAAATTACACTATAAAACGAACTGGATAGTTGATTTAACTTCATGCTGAAGAGCCATTCTAAAATCAGCTATAAACGTAAAGTGGCTGTGTGCGTGCGTGTGCGAGCGCACGTCCCATCTCCGTTTTGCATTTATAGTCATGACTCAATGAGCAATCTGAGCATTACCGCTCTATGTACAGTACTCCTCTAAGCAATCTGGCTCTCAGTTAACCCAATCGCTAGATGGATTAACGAATTCCATATAAATCTATAGTTCATTAACGATGCAGCAGCTGATCTGATACTGTATCCCCCGCACGCACACACACACACACAATCTGTTTTGCCTCAATACTGTATATATATATTGATGCAAAACAGAATTATGTGTGTTGTGTGTGCGTACGCGCTGCGGTGGCCAGGAGCGCGCAACAAGATGGTATACATTATGGATTATGAATAGTATATTCCACTATATCCACTATATATCGCATTATAATGAGCTGGACAGGTGTGTATGTCTGTGTGGTGGTGACGTGAATGCGTATCTGCCATGCGAGACTAGACGAGCAGGCTGTAGTCAAATCTGAAGTGTCCGACGTTCTGACTCCTCCCCCGGCTGCACTCGGCTACTCTCGTCTATTTTCGAGGCGAGCCGAAATCAATCTCGAACACGCCTACTTCCATACTTTCCGCGAATCAGCGCGCGTCCTGTGGCTGGCAGGCGTGTCCTGTGGCTGGCGGAAGTTGCCAGTGAGCGGATTCTCCGGGGATGCAGCTGGAGGCTACTCGTAGAAACAGCTTGATTATCCAAAATGGCCGTCCACTTCATAACATTCTGACGCTAGAGTCGGGACCGAAAGTAGTCATTTGACGTTGCGCTTGTGACAGGGGAATAGGAGCGAGTTTTAATGCAACTGATCTCCATTTTGACACAAATGCAAATACACCAGAATCGTCGTCATTTAGAAATGAGATTGCAGACGTCTATGAATCGAGATCGCAATTTCTTTTTTACGATTAATCGTGCAGCCCTAAGTGATCCCGCTCCCCGTCACCTTGCTCGCCCCGGGAAACGTGATGCCCATTTGTCTTTGTATATCGTCTACCAGTCACTGCTGGAATGTATAGGGATTTTTTTTCTTTTTCTTTTTATACTACCCCTATAATAGTGGGGGTCGCGGCTCTCTGATACCGTTATTTCGGGGGTCGCGGCCTGAAAACTTTGGGAACCCCTGAGCTAGAGGATACAAGTAGAAAATAAAATTGGGTTAAAAATGAACCAATCAGGTTGCGGTTCTTCTCCTCACCATGATGGAGATGTAGTGCCTCCAGGTGCGTGGCAGCGGGCCGTCCAGCTCCAGCAAGGCATGCTGGGTATGCAGGAAGCAGCTGAGGTAGGCAGGGTGCAGCGCCATCACCATGGCGATGTGGTCGAGGCGGCCCAGGGACAGGAACGCCTCCATCAGGACTTCCTGGTCAGTGCCCTCTTTTAAGATCTAAAAGAAAACACGCAGGTTCATTTGTAAATTTACTGTTCAAAAAGCTAAGAAAGGGATTAATAAAAGGAGGTGTATTTCTATTGTTGGGGTTAACTTGTGGAACAATGCTGATATACATTTAAGAATGAGTCATTCGCTTTTGTTTTTTTAAGAAAATGGTTTGTATAGCTATTTTTGAAGATTACAAATGTGAATAATTTTTTTGTTATTTTCTTTTAGAATACCGTTTGAGGGGCGCCCTCGTGGCACACCGCATAGTGCCTCGCACACCTACGCGGCAGTCCCGGGTTCGCCTCTCGCTCCCGGTGACATTTGTTGCATGTCTTCCCCGCCTCTTCTCCCGTTCATCCTCTCTGTCGGTCATGTCTGACCATGAAAAAGCAATAAATGCTAAAAAATTAAAATAAAAAATAATAAAAAAAAATAATAGGGGCGCTCCCGTACTGAGTCGCAAACTGAGTCGCGAAGCGGTCGCCCCGGGTTTGTTTCCCTCCCGTTTCTCCCTCTCTCCTCTGTCGGTCCTGCGCGACCAGGAAAAAGCTAATAAAGATAATTTTTAAGAAAAAAATAATAATAATACTGTTTGAGTCTTAATTTTGTTAAGAATATAGGACAGGCATGTATAAGCATTATGCTGAATAAACTACTACTACTACAGGTTAATAAAGATTAGATAATAAAGACAATTAAGTCGTTAAGCTATTAAGCTATAAGACAGAAAGCTATCCAGTTCACTGGAATACTGAAACCAATGAATCAATGCAAAACATCATAAAACTGTATATACTTTTTTGTAACAGCATTAAAACTGTTGAGAGTCACAGTCAACGAGTGACACTCTGTATAATGACATCCTGTTCTCTCTGTCCATTGTATGATTTAATAGGTTTATTGTATATATTTGTTTTAAATCTAGGCATATGTTACTGTAGGTGTCTAGATGTGATATGTATCCATATATATATGTGTATATGTATATATATGCATATACGCTTTGAACAAGTATCTAGGCCTGGGCTGGTAATGCCCAGTCAGAAAGGAGTTGAGAAGAAACACGGCAGAAACGCGGAATGGAATGCAGAATGCATAGATCTATCTATCCTGCAGAGTTAGCCCTTGTCTTTATGAAGCAGAGGGAGAATGATGGGGAGAATGATGTGCAGAACATATCCACCAATGTATATTGAGCATTTAACATGTATATAAGAGAGGATGCTGTAAGAATGTGTGCTTCCCCCCATGTGTCTGACCTCCTATCACCATACCGAGGGGAAAGCTATTATACAACATTTAACTACAATGTGTGATGTGTAAACATATAACCAATAATTAAGTATAAGAATGTGTAGTAAAGGAGTAACCTATAGCCGTATAAACTACTTTTCACATGTAATAATTATGGAAACATATATACTGTTGGTATAAAGGTATATATTATAGTGGCTATTTACAAAAGTTTTGTCTTTCGTATTTGCCACTTCCACTCCGGGGATAGCTTTAGTCTACGCGCACATAATAAAGATTCTGATCCATCCTTTGGCTGTCACAATGAATCAATCATTTATTTCTAATAAGCAAAACAAACAAAACTCGTATATCTAATACATGCGTGCGTTGCGTGCAGTGCGTCTGTGCGTGCGGTACAAAAACTGTTTGCCTTCCCGGTCCACGTCTCCCACGCAAGCCACCACCCCTTATCAAGGTAAACTACACAGGTGGATAGCTCAGGTAGGTCTCTTTAAAGGGAAAGTGCACATAGTTTCAAATCATAAGAATAGTTACAATAATATAATCAGTGTAAATAATATCATGACTTGTCAATCAAATGATCAGTTTTCGTTTTCATATTTCGTAATCCATAAAGCATTTTCATAATTCAAATAATTGCATGATACAAACTCAAAGATTAAATAACTCAAGAATGGCTCCTACATATATATATAATGCTATATTAATTATATGTTTCATAATTCTCTGCTTAAAAAGAATGATATGCTTGGCGATGATACCTACAGAAGGTATCATAACCCTTGCCTGTCCTGCCTGTTCTGTACTGTTCTGCCTGTTCTGTACTGTTCCGCCTGTTTCTCTTACTGTTAGAGTGAGTCAGAACGAGAGGCCCCATGCAGAAGGGAGTGAACGGCTGGAATGCCAAGGCCAAGAGAAGGGAGCTCTAGTCAGAGGGGCATTGTATTCTTATGAATTACTTGATTTGATATGTAACTGCAAAGTAACAAATAACTGAAGGAGGGATATGACACGTACTGTACAATGATTGGAGCTATGTACTGATGATGGCGTGACGTGACGGACCTTATAAAAAGGCCGGCTCGCTAGAGACAGACAGATTTTGATTTTACAGAGTTTTTGACATGCAGGATTTTGCTGGCAGACACCAGCCGTGTTAGGCTATTGCGATCTTAGAGATGAGATGTTTTGTTTTATATAATCTTTTAAACTGTATTGGACATTTCCAATACAGGCTTTTTTTGTAACTTCGTTGAAATAAAGATGACTTTTTTATAATTATCCATTGAGTTCTTGGACTGATTTCTGCCAGCAATGGGCCACGATGCTGGCCGCGCCCTGATTTCCTATTGAAGGTGAATATATGTACTGGCAGCATGTACTACAGATTGAATCAATTGCTGGTTAATGCTTTGCAGCTAAAAGTTATATATTATATATATATATATATATATATATATATATATATATATATATATATATATGTTATTAACAGGCCTTTCCTCACAAATGAGGACGGTGATGATGGTGGTGGTGGCAGGGTTTCCGTTAGAAAAAATTGTTGCCGGCCTCAGTGTCCGGTAGATTTCAATCTACCGGTCAAATGAGAGAAATTCCGGTCAGAGTTTATTGAGCTTAAAAACAATTGATAGGCAAAAGAATGACAACAAAACAAAAGAATGACATCATCAAGGCATGTAGATTTATAATATTTTTACTTAAAACTAGGCTACTTTTGCGTATAAAGTCATTATATTCCAAATAAAATAAGTCCCGAGACTCGTGCTGCTGCCGACTTTAAATCAAATAGGTGTCTGTGGGCAGTCGCCCGACATTAATAAACAGTCTGTTATAATCAAATTTTTATGAGCTAACGAATTCCGTTATATTGGACATTTGTATTAATTATATCAAGCGAAGAACTGAGAAATTTGGCAGAGAGAGACGGCAACATTATCGTGGGTTTGCGTGACGACTCTCTCTCTCTCCACCTCCCAATGACTTATTTGCGAGAGTATGTCGATGCAGAGCAGCAGATTCAGCTGTTATTGGCTCTTTTCTGGGGACCGCACAGCAGCGCCCCCCACCCAACATTGAATTGAAAATGGCTGAATTGGAGTACTGCTGGAGTACTGCATTGTGCTGCTGCTGCTCCAGCTCTGCAGCTTCACAAAAGTTCGCACACCCAGCACTAAGCTCTCGCTGACAACGGACATTTTCACCGGACATTAAGACCGGAGAAATTAAATATGTCGGACTTCAACAGATTTTGCCGGTCAAATACCGGTAATTACCGGCTAACGGAAACGCTGGGTGGTGGTGACGTAAGATCATCAGGCTTCCAGAGAAGCAGCCTAACAGGCATTAAGTAAAATGATGATATTGATGATAACAATGATAATAATGATATTATTGTTATTATAGGCAATGAGAGTTCTCCTAGACATACATTCGGTTTATTACAAACAAGAAGAGGTTAACAACTCTTCTATGCTTACATTTCATATCAACTGGATATAACTAGACCAGTGACTATGAAGTAAACTTGACAGAAATAGTAATTGACTCGAGAACTTGGCGAGTTTAGCACCTCGCTGGGGGATATCGAGCGGCCACAGGCTTCTATCTCGAGTAGGTGATTGAGATAGATAGAGACTGCCTGTAGCTCTTAACAAAAACATTTCTTGCAATGCTTCATATACATTTAGCAAAAGAGAAGATGTTCTGAAAACTTGTGTTAAAAGTCCAACCGAATCAATTTTATGGGACGCGGCAAAGGCTGTAATGAGAGGTAAAATTATCTCAATTTCAAGTGCACTAAAGAAACAGCGAAATGAAAAACAACAGAACCTAGAAAATGAGTTAAAAATACTAGAAAGGAAACATAAACTGAACAGAGATGAGGAAGATTTAAAAGCTCTACTAACCTGCAAACAAAAACTAGATGACCTGTTGACATACAAAGCGGAAGGAGCCCTTAGATTTGCTGGTAGGAATTACTATGAGATGGGAAATAGGGCAAGCAAGCTACTGTCATTCCAGCTCCACAAAATACAGTCAAGTCGGATAGTTCCAAAGATTAAACACCCCAACACACACATGGAAGTAATGCAAACGCAAGAAATTGCTAATGCATTTGCAGATTACTATACCGACCTCTACAAAGCACAGCAATTGGAAAACAAGAAAGAAAAAATCAACAACTTCTTAGATAACCTTAAACTTTCTAAACTATCCCCAGATGAGGCGGATGAGCTAACCTCCCCTATTACGGAGAAGGAGATAGGGGAAACTATTCAGATGCTTAAGAACAATAAATCACCAGGTACAGATGGGTTTTCAAATGAATTTTATAAACATTTCACTGAACAATTAACACCAGTATTAAGTGTAGTTTATAACTATGCCCTATCTGAGAGAGATCCACCAGGAAGCTGGTCAGAAGCTATTGTCTCGGTAATACATAAAGAAGGTAAAGACCCCACAAGATGTAGTTCCTATAGGCCCATAAGTCTCCTTTGCAACGATTTCAAGATATTGACATCTATACTTAAAAAAAGAATACAGAAACATATAATAAAACTGATACACCCAGACCAGACTGGCTTTATCACTGGTCGACAGGGTGCTAACAACATCAGAAGAACTTTAAATCTGCAAACAGTGGCTGGATCTCGAAAAGAACCATCAATGCTTCTCGGCTTAGATGCCGAGAAGGCATTTGATAGAGTTGATTGGCTGTACCTTGAACTAACATTGAAAGGTATGGGATTCAATAACACATTTATAGATTGGATAAAATGTTTATATAAAAATCCTAAGTCTAGAGTAAGGGTGAATGGTCACTGCTCTCACTTCTTTGAGATACAGAGAGGGACACGCCAAGGAGACGTTTTGTCTCCGTTACTATTCGCGATTGGCATAGAGCCACTAGCGGAGATGATTAGATCAAACCCTCAGATACAGGGAATAGATGACCAAAAAGGCATTACACACAAGATCTCGCTATTTGCTGATGACATTTTACTTTATATCAAAAACCCGTTAGAATCAATTCCAAACATAATGATGGATTTAAGAAATTACGGCGAACTGTCGGGTTATAAGATAAATGAGACCAAATCAGAAGCCATGATGATAGTGGGAACATGGCCAACACATCTGAATAGTATAGCACCCTTCCATTGGGCTAGAGACGGATTCAGGTATTTAGGAATCATTTTGACTCCCAGCAGCAATCAGTTATATCAAGCAAACTACGAAAAGTTGATTGTACAAATCAAATCAGACATGGCCAGATGGGACATTTTACCTCTCTCCCTAGTGGGAAGAATAGAATCAATTCGAATGAATGTGCTACCTAGACTTATTTTTCTCTTCCAGTCTCTACCTATACCAATACCTGCCACTACCTTTAAAATGTTAGATAAACTCCTATCCAAATTTATCTGGCAGAGGAAAAAACCTAGAGTAAGGCTTAAAACACTATGTTTGCCAAAGAACAAGGGTGGTCTTGGTCTACCAAACCTAAGAAACTACTACTGGGCAGCTCAATTACGCATACTTGTGCATTGGATACAAAAGGACCTAGATTCAGGATGGGTACAGATTGAGCAAAACTCAATTCCAAAGACCTCTCTCAGATCCATAATATTCCTGGGGAAAGCATACTGGAAAAAAATTAAGATTGGTAACAAATGGATTACAAATACATTAAAGGTATGGGAAAGTGTAAGGAAAAAGGGGGGAGGTCCACGATCAATATCTAGGGCCATGCCAATAGCAGACAATACAGAATTCCGACCAGCTATGGAGGATGGGGGTTTTAAAAAATGGGCGGATTTGGGCCTGGTTACTATCAATCAATTAATGGAAGGAGACTGTTTTAAATCGTTTGCACAGCTACAGCAATGTTTTGATCTACCTTCGAAAGACATGTTTAGATACTTTCAAATAAGACACTATGTAATGACTCACAGTGAGTGGGAAGCAATTAAGAGACCACCAACAAATGTGGAGCGGTACTTTATTAACACAATAGAAAAAAACTTGATGGAAAGAAAGCAGATATCCAATATTTACAACATGTTACAACTAGACGATCCAGGAGACACCACCTATATTAAAGAAAAATGGGAGTTGGAAGCTAATGTGATCATAGAAAATGAAGAATGGGAGGACAGCCATTCAAGCAATCATAAAATCACAAATAGTCCAATGTGGAAGGAGTTTGACTGGAAGGTCAAGGTCAGGTACTTTAGGACTCCTCAAGTTCTCTCCGGATTTGCTGGTGGGTCCTCACCACTATGTTGGAGAGGATGTGGATTGATCGGAGATCATACACATATTTTCTGGGACTGTCCAAGGGTGCAGACATTTTGGGTGAATATCAAAAATGAGATTAAAACCATTCTAGATCTTGACTTACCTCTGAATCCATCGTACTATATCTTGGGATGTATACCGAAAGGCACATACTATGGAGATACGTTATACATCTTGAGAGTGATACTGTTAATAGCAAGGAAAATGATAACTATGGCATGGCTACAAAATCAACCACCGTCAATCAAACAATGGACCAAGAGACTGAGACAGATGTATACAATGGAAGAAATGACTGCACAATTGCAACTGAAAAAAGATATGTTTATGCAGAGATGGTCACATGTAACCTTGTACCTGGAGATACACTAGCATGAGTCTGACGCCCTCTCTCTCTTTTTTTCTTTTTTTGTTGTTCTTTTTTCTTTTTTTTTTTCTTTTGCTAAATTTATTTTTCTATTTATTTTTTCGTTTCTTATCCTACAAAAAATCAAAAAAAAATTGTAAAAATCCCTCCCCACTGGGTTGTTTAAGAGGCGTACTCGGATTATACAGCTTATTTAGATTATGCTGAATACTTTGAAAACAAATTGAATAAGAGGGAAGAGCCTGAGTAACAAATGTCATTGAATATGTGAATCAAGTATATTATACTGTATGATTATTGCAATGTGATGTTCATTATGACACAAAATAAAAGAAAGTTCAAAAAAAAAAAAAAGTCCAACCGAAGCAATTAACCCATCTCAATCCTGCCCACTTTTGTTGATCCTCCAATCACAACTGTTGCTTTCCTCGGGCGGGAAGCAACAGTTGTGATTGGAGGATCAGGAAAAGAGGGCGTGTTTGAGATGGGTAAATTGAACCCTGGCACTGAATAACCATATAAATATGTTGGTTATTTTGGACAGCTCATGTATTTGCGGTTGTAAAGTGAATGTGATATAGTATGTATGTACTCAACCTCTACTATCTTTAACTATGAATGAACACAACACTCTAACTTACCATCTTTAGATAATAAAGTACTCAACCTCTACTGTCTTTAACTATGAATGAACACAACACTCTTAACTTACCATCTTTAGATAATAAAGTACTCAACCTCTACTGTCTTTAACTATGAATGAACACAACACTCTAACTTACCATCTTTAGATAATAAAGCACTCAACCTCTACTGTCTTTAACTATGAATGAACACAACACTCTAACTTACCATCTTTAGATAATAAAGCACTCAACCTCTACTGTCTTTAACTATGAATGAACAACACTAACTTACCATCTTTAGATAATAAAGTACTCAACCTCTACGGTCTTTAACTATGAATGAACACAACACTCTAACTTACCATCTTTAGATAATAAAGTACTCAACCTCGACTGTCTTTAACTATGAATGAACAACACTAACTTACCATCTTTAGATAATAAAGTACTCAACCTCTACTGACTTTAACTATGAATGAACACAACACTCTAACTTACCATCTTTAGATAATAAAGCACTCAACCTCTACTGTCTTTAACTATGAATGAACACAACACTAACTTACCATCTTTAGATAATAAAGTACTCAACCTCTACCGTCTTTAACTATGAATGAACACAACACTCAGCACTCACGTGTGAAATACCAAAAGCACTGCCTATTTAGAACAACAAACCTTCCGTTATCAATTGTCACAGTAACTTGATGCCTCTCATAAACATATTTGCTGTAACGCACTGACTTGACAATGCAAGGAAATGCTGGCTGGTGATATCACAGTGGTGAGATCTATCTGTCCAGCTCTATGTTACCTTCACCCCAAACTAGGGGTGTAACGGACCGTACACGTATCCGTACTGAACCGTTTCAGTACTGGACCTTTGGTTCAGTACGCGCTGTGTACCGAACAAATACAACGGTACGTTAACCACCAATGGAACACGAGTGCAGAACTTTTTTTTTTAAGTTTTTAATTCAAAACTCAAGTTCACCCCTTCCCAAAATATAACTTTCGCAAAGGGCCGGATGTTCGTTCAGCCCACGCACAACACAGAGATTACCTGTAATTTAGCATAGCCTCATAGTGTGGCGAACGCACACACACACACACACCCACACTCTCAGTGCGTGAGGAGGATTGGTGCTAGATTGAGAAGAGGGAGGCTGTCTCTCGCCTGTAATGAACCGTGACTTCAAAACCGAGGTACGTACCGAACCGTGTTTTTTTGTGTACCGTTACACCCCTACCCCAAACCAACGCACAGTCCTCCACACACACACCTCTTTAGCTGGGATGAAGGCACTTGGTCCAGAAGCTAGAGCCTGGGGTACTTCAACTCCTCGTTCCTGGGGGGGGGGGGGGGGGTTCAAAACATTTATTCAATTGAGTAAATACTTAAATTAAGTAGGCTGATTGATCGAAAACTGTATTAACAGCTTTGCACTATATAGTATTGTATATTAGTACACTGCATAGTATATTGTATATTATATGGTAACTCAGTTACGTCTATTCTGCATCGAACATTGTACATATGTCTATACTGAACACTGACCTCATTTTTTACTTGTAATTTACATGCTATACTATGTTATTTCATACTTATCTTGTCTAGCACAGTCTCTGGAGCGTAACAGTAAGAAGCATTTTGTATAAAAGTATTCTGTACTTCTGTATGACAACTATTAAAGAAACTTGAAACTTGAATGGGTACAATACAGTACGGCTCAATACAAAACAACTGCTAAGAGGATGCAGACCAGAAAAATACTTTCGTCTCGTTTACATCGGGGTCCCCCATTTTCAATTCATCAGGACATTTATGACATACAGATATAGTAAAAAGAGATCATAAAAAATATATACATTCGAAGGGGAAGAAACTGTACATTGGTGGGGGGGGGAGGATTTGGACATTTACAGGGGCCAGTTTCTAATCGCAGGGTAGGGATTCACATTCCTTCACGGTTGTGGGTAGGGCGTTCCACATTATTGTGGCATAATTGCGAAACGTGTTTAGTCCCTTGTTTGAGCCGAATCTGGGTTGAACATGATTTGTGGAACTCTCTCTGGTGTTGTGGTTGTGGAATTCACTGACCTTTGGGAAGTATTTAGACATGTACATGGGTATCCCAGTGGTGTAGTGTATCTTGTAGACCAGGCCCATTGCAAGTTGCTGTACTCTGTCGTCTACTCTAAGCCATCCTAGGTTGTCAAAATGTGCAGGGGTAAGGTGGGTTTTATGAGTAAGGCCCAGCAGTAGTCTGACCAGTTTGTTTTGTGATGTTTGTTTGTAGTCTTGTTTTTAGGGCCTTTGAGGTGCTTTGGTACCACAAGGTGCAAGCATAGTCATAGTACCCTTGAATGAGTGCTCCTGTTAGAGTCTTCAAGGTATTCTTGTTTACCAGAGAGGAGATCCGGTACAAGAATCTTGTTCGTTGGTTGACTTATTTGATTACATTGGTTGCCATTTTGACACAGGAAAGGTTTGCCTCTAGGATGGAACCCAGGTAGGTAATTTCATCTTTCCTTGTGACAATAATGTCACCCACTGTAACAGAGAAGCCATTGGCCTTGCTGAGTTTGCTATTTGATCCAAAGAGAATGGATTCTGTTTTACCCAGGTGTAATGATAGTTTGTTATCAGCGAGCCAGGTGCAGATTCTGCCGAGTTCAGAGCTGAGGGCTTTTTCAACCTGCAACTTGTCCCTGTCAGAGACCAGCAGGGCTGAGTCATCTGCAAACAGGAACAAGTTGCAGTCACAAGCTGATGACATGTCATTTGCATAAATTTGGAACAGTAAAGGTCCTAGTATGCTTCCTTATGGAACACCACAGCTCACAGGGGGGGGGGGGGCAGTGTACTGTTCACCTCCACCATCTGTTCTCTCCCCTCCAGGTAGGATTGCATCAAACTCACTGATGAACTATCAAAACCAATTGCTTTTAGCTTATCAATCAGAATGGAGTGATTGACAGTGTTGAAAGCCTTTTGGAGGTTCAGCATGACCATGCCGCAGTATTTGCCCGCGTCCACCTCGTGTTTGATGTGGTCGTTCAAATAGAGAAGGCATGTGTCAGTGGAATGGGATGTTCTGAGTAGATTCGCTTTTTTTCCGCAAGGTACTTTTCGACCTGTTCGTAGACAATTTTTTCCATAACTTTATTGTCATGGTAGGGTGGCCTTGTTAGGTTGGAGGGCGCTCAGTTTTTTTAACACCTCATCCGTTGTTACCATTTCGAGTTTGAAGTCGTCTTTGCGGACCCCTAGGTTTTTGTAGTAGGCTAGGATGTGTTCTACTCCTAAACGCGCAGAGTGGAAGGGTCGTTTATTAACCAGTGTTGTGGCTATGTTTGTAAAGAATATGTTTAAGTAATTGGCCACATCCAGCTCGTCTGTGATGAGTGTTTTCTGTCTTAACACTTTGAGTGCCAACGACGAGATTTCTCGTTAGTTCATGTCAACCGTTGAGTGCCAACGACGAGAGATCTGTTTTTTTATTTATTATCGATTTCCATAAATTTTTCATCAATCTAGCCTCATGTTACCAGTGGGGATCTGTCTGAACTCGAACAGGGAAAATACAGCCCCCTATCG
Organism: Notolepis coatsorum; assembly: GCF_963971535.1. Lineage (NCBI taxonomy): Eukaryota > Metazoa > Chordata > Actinopteri > Aulopiformes > Paralepididae > Notolepis > Notolepis coatsorum. The sequence continues at coordinate 95,990,732 of NC_140168.1, forward strand.
TCTCTCTGGATGGTACTGCACCCCTTTGGATTGGATTGAATGAAACGCATGGAGAAAAAAAGGTCCTGCTTCCACATTTTACTTGTCAGACAAGTAACCGGAGACGATCCAAGTAATCGCCCATCACCAGAACAGCGGAGAATGTGTGTTTCCAGTACCCAGCGTTGGATCAATAAACGCAATCGATATTTGGAATGGCGATCAGGAATTGGAATAATCTTTTTGGAGAACATCTGATCTGAGGTAAGGAATCTATTTTACCAGTCTTGGGATAATCAGAGCTATTTTCACCTATATATCAGCGTGTGCCATATGTGTGTATGTGTGTGTGTGCGATCAGGAAATAAGAGAATCGATTTTTGAGCCCGCTTCTATAGCGTGCATAAGTACACATATGCTATCGATAATCTAGCGTTTATTTGAAAACTATTCATAAATAGGCCGAAAAATGACAACGTGTTTTGTGTATTCCAGAATATTCCAGTAAAGGGTGTTTATCACAGAATCTTAATTTTTTTCTGGAACTTTCAAAAAACAAGCGTTTTTCAAAATGGTATAAAACGGAAATGAACCGATTAAAAAACAATCCGTTTCGACAATGTTGACTGCAAACAAGTCATTGATAAGCGACGGCCATATTAGACACGTAGTCATAATTTAAGATATAGTTGATGCGTTCGCAAATATGAGAGCTCTGTCATTGAAGTGGGTGGTGGCACGCAACGGGGTTCCGGGGCACCGGATCCGTGGCACTCGAAGTGTTAATGTTGATGTTTGTAAATCTGGTTCAGTTTCTTACTGCAGCCTAGTTGGTTGTTGATTAATTTGTTTTTGTTTTCCTCAGTTTTATCATTGATGACGTTTTTTTTTGTGCTGATTTGATCATGGTATTTACATCGCTTCTTAGCCTGTTTCGTTGTTATTCGAGTTTAATCACGTGGGCTTGGAGATCACTGTTGAAGCTTTTGGCAAGCTTTGACTGACTTTTATGAAGTTCAGAGCATTTTTTGTCTCTGGTTTTCATAGCGGCCAGTATTTCTGAATGCATCCATGGCTCAGCGTGATTTTTAAACCTGGTGGATTTGAGGGGGGCCATGTTGTTTAGTATTGATGCGAATTTGGTTTTGAAGCCAAGCCATGTTTCTTCAACCAGTGTACCACTGAGCTCATCTGACCAGTCCAGGCTCTCCAGTTCTTAATTAAAGGCCTCACTAGAGTAGGTTTTAAGGTCCCTAGATGTGACTGTTTTGTGACAGCCAGCCTTTTGTTTTAGTTTTTTGCGGGTACAGAATATCATAAAATGATCGCTTAACATGCATACTACCCCTTTCTTGGAGATCCTGGACTTGTCCAAGGTCAGAATGAGATCAATGGTAGTTTGAGTTGAATCGCACACCCTCGTGGGTTGGGTGATTACTGTAGCTGGCAGAGACTGTGTAGATCACAAAACCTACTGAAGGACTTGAAGACGGGTGCTTCTTTACGTTGCATATCCGTGTTCCAGTTCCCAATAAGATTTTTTTCTACATCTTCCACCCCAGCTAAACACCCATCAAGTGTATCATTAAAACTAGGGATGTCCGATATTATCGGCCGATATCGGCATTAAAATGTGATATCGGAAAATATCGGTATCGGTTTTCAATTCTTTTTTTGTTTTTTACATTTCTAGAACCTTTATTTACCCAGGCAAGCAAGTAAGAACAAATTCTGATTTTATTTATTGTCAAAAGTATGCATAATGTTGTGTTAATTCCACAACAAGAGATATGTAATGTTAATTATCTGAAATTATTACGTTTTTTGGGGGGGAAACCCTGCATATATTGGTATCGGAAATTAAGAGTTGGACAATATCGGTATATCGGTATCGGTAAAAAAGCCAATATCGAGCATCCCTAATAAAAACCACTCTGCTCTGGTGGTCTGTAGATGGTGCCGACTAGTACAGTTTTAGCCCTTTCGAACATAATTTCAACCCATACCGTTTCAGTTGCATCATGATTCAGGTCTGTACAGGTAATGCATTTTGTATCTTTGTGAATATACGCTAAAGGAAGAGAAATCAATAACAGTTGAGTTAATAATTTTCTCAAGCCTGTTTTATTACTACTGTAAGCAAGTAATGTTAACATTTACAGATTTACCCATTATTACATGTTTTTGAATCATGTGTTCATTTAATGTTACATCACATTGTTGCTCTTGCTTTTCCAACGTTTTTCTCCCAACGACTTTCACTAAACAATGTAAATACGTTTCTAAGTTTACTTACCATTAAAATAGACAAGTAACTGTAGTTTGGGAACACAATCTGCACTGCAGACTCTATAGCCCCTACTCTCCTTGGTCGAAATAATAGACCCACGCTATACTGCGGCTACTGTAACTGGAAAGCCCTGGTACATTTGCATATATATATATATATTGTATATTTGCATATCGTATATGTCACAAATGTAACAGTATATACCTGTATGTCATGTATGTAGTATGTCCCTATGTCATAAATGTCATGATGAATTGAAAATGGGGGACCCTGATGTAAACAAGACGAAAGTATTTCTCTGGTCTGCATCCCCTTAAAAAGTGTGTGTATTGAGCCGTACTGTATTGTACCGATTCTGTTAAATAAAGTTTTCATTCATTCATTTCATGTGTTCCATTTAATGTTACATCACATTGTTGCTCTTGCTTTTCCAAAGTTTTTCTCCCAACGACTTTCACTAAACAATGTAAATATGTTTCTAAGTTTACTTACCATTAAAATAGACAAGTAACTGTAGTTTGGGAACACAATCTGCACTGCAGACTCTATAGCCCCTACTCTCCTTGGTCGAAATAATAGACCCACGCTATACTGCGGCTACTGTAACTGGAAAGCCCTGGTACATTAATCTATCATAACATTTACAATGACGCGAAACTCACCGTCATTTGTAGCCGATTGACACCACAAAAAAAATCAATATATTTTCGTTGGGTAGGACAAAGAGAGACGAACACAGAGTATATAATCGCACTTCTCTTTCTAGAACCAATGCTATTGAAATACGGTCCCACTGTGGGACACCGGGAGGGGGCGTGGTCAGCCCGGGAGGGGCGTGGTCAGCCGGCTTGTTGTGCACACCGCGGAAGATCTTGCATCATCACCTCGTATATGTGTCACAAATGTAACAGTACTATACCTGTATGTCCCTATGCCATAAATGTCATGATGTCATGCATGTTGTGTATGTCATGTATGTTGTGTATGTCATGTATGTTGTGTATGTCATGTATGTCCCCCTATGCCATAAATGTCATGTATGTTGTGTTGTATAAATGTTATGATGAATTGAAAATGGGGGACCCTGATGTAAACAAGACAAATGTCTTTCTCTGGTCTGCATCCCCTTAAACATTTTGTGTATTGAGCTGTAGCTACTGTACTGTACCCATTCTGCAATCTGTTAAATAAAGTTCATTCATTCATTCAACCGTCTGATGATCAAATCAACCGGTAATCATGAAAACCGGTAATAATCACCCGTCCGGCAGCTAGCTGTATGATGCCGCGTCACTTGCACATTTCCTGATAAAAAAAACCCTCAGATATACTAACGGTTACCGACTATTGATCGGAGTCTTTTTTTTTTTTTTTTTTTAATGCACTCGCTTTCTCACTTGCGACCAAACATGTCCCAACGTGTCTGATTGGTTGGATTTGGTCGCTCATGAATGATAACGAGGGGAAAAGGGGGCTGTTTTTTTTAATGAATGAATGAATGAAAACTTTATTTAACAGATTGCAGAATGGGTACAATATACAGTACGGGGCTCAATACACACCGAAAGACACTCGTCTTGTTTACATCACGGTTGTTGTTACCTGCGCGGTCCTCAGCAGCTCCGCCGCTCTCTCGCGGGCCTCCGGTACCGGACAGGACCGCGACACCCGCAGCAGATTCAAAAGGGTCCGTTTGTCCAGCCGCCGCCGCGGCGCGGTGGTACCGGGGGGTCGGTCCTCCTCCTCCGGCTCCGGTCCTCCTCCCGGTCCCGGTTCCAGGCAGGCCAGCACGCCGCGGGTCAGCTCCTCCAGCGCGGCGGCCCTCTCCGGCGCGTCCTGGCTGCACAGCCGGGCGACACTAACGTGAGCGTCGCTGCTGAACAACACCACCGCTGCCGTGGGTTCGATGGCCATCTCTCCCGGTACCGTCTGCAGCACCTGATCTCTCCCGGTACCGTCTGCAGCACCTGATCTCTCCCGGTACCGTCTGCAGCCCCTGATGCCCCTGATCTCTCCCGGTACCGTCTGCAGCCCCTGATGCCCCTGATCTCTCCCGGTACCGTCTGCAGCACCTGATCTCTCCCGGTACCGTCTGTCCGCACTCCGCAGCCCCTGATGCCCTGCTGCTGCAGAGAGGACGGTGTGTTTGCGGTTCAGCGACGTCACCGTCCTGTTGTCAGCTGTTTGAAATCATCCAGGCCGATGATTAGTCGACGGGAGAGCCTCGATCAAATTTGTCGACTTTTTGTTTATTTTTTTCTAGGCTACCTCGAGTTCATTGAAGCAATTATTAAAGCCAGGTAGCCAGCAGCCAGCAGCCAGCAGCCAGAGCTAACACATAATAATAACACTGTGGTTAAACAGAAACTTAGGAGGATATGCAACAACAACAAAAATAAAAAGCTGTCCTATGTGTATCTCATACAGTCTACAGATACAACTAAAACACGGCTTTATAGTCATGCTATTATAAGGCTAGTAGGTTGCATGTGTCATGTACATTCAAACTAACAACTCGATCTAGTCCAGGTGATACGTGACACCAGGTAACCTGCAAGTGATTCAAATACTGCGGCATGGTCATGCTGGACCTACAAAAGGCCTTCGACACTGTCAATCACACCATTCTGATTGACAAGCTAAAAGCAATTGGTTTTGATAGTTTATCAGTGAGCTGGATACAATCCTACCTGGAGGGGAGAGAGCAGATGGTGGAGGTAAACGGTACCCTATCCCCCCCCCCTCACAGTGAGCTGTGGTGTTCCACAAGGAAGCATACTAGGACCACTACTGTTCCTAATTTATGCAAATGACATGTCGTCAGCTTGTGACTGCAACTTGTTCCTGTTTGCGGACGACTCAGCCCTGCTGGTCTCTGACAAGAACAAGTTACAGGTTGAAAAAACCCTCAGCTCGGAACTAGGCAAAATCTGCATATGGCTCGCCGACAACAAACTATCATTACACATGGGCAAAACAGAGTCCATTCTCTTCGGTTCAAATAACAAACTCAGCAAGACCGACGGCTTCTCAGTTACAGTGGGTGACAATATTGTCACAAGGAAAGATGAAATTACCTACCTGGGTTCCATCCTAGAGGCTAATCTTTCCTGTGACAAAATGGCATCCAATGTAATAAAAAAAAGTCAATCAACGAACTCGATTCTTGTACCGGATCTCCTCCCTGGTAAACAAGAATACCCTGAAGACTCTGGCAGGAGCACTCATTCAAGGGTACTACGACTATGCTTGCACCTCATGGTACCAAAGCACCTCAAAGGCACTAAAAACCAAATTACAAACATCTCAAAACAAACTAGCCAGACTACTGCTTGACCTGACTCCTAGAACCCACCTCACCCCTGCACACTTTGCCAACCTAGGATGGCTTAGAGTAGACGACAGAGTACAGCAACTTGCAATGGGCCTGGTCTACAAGATACACTACACGACAAAGGTACCCATGTACATGTCAAAATACTTCCCAAAGGTCAGTGAATACCACGATCACAACACCAGAGGGAGCTCCACAAATCATGTAAAACCCAGATTCGGCTCAAACAAGGGACTAAACACGTTTCGCAATTATGTCACAACAATGTGGAACGCCCTACCCAAAGCTGTAAAGGAATGTGAATCACTACCCACCTTCAAAAACACTCTCAAAGAACACCTACAGGAGACTGCAATTCAAAACTGGCCCCTACAAATGTCCTAACCCAGTTGTACAATAAAGACCAAGCATGGCTTTGTCAGTATTCCAATGTACAGCCCCACCCAACCCCACCCCACCTACCCAACCTCCTCCAATGTACAGTTTCTAATGTCAAATGTATGTCAGTATTCCAATGTACAGTGTGTCCCCCCCTACCCAACCCCCCCCCCCCCCCCCCACCTCCAATGTACAGCCCCACCCCACCTACCCAACCTCCCCCAATGCACAGTTTCTATGTCAAATGTATATACACTCTTTTTCTGGATTTTTTTTAGTATCACAAACAGTACTGTATTTGAAAATCTGGTATGTCATAAATGTATAGATGTAGCAGTACTGTCTATCTGTATGTCGTGTGTGTCATATGATGAATTGAAAATGGGGGACCCTGATGGAAACAAGACGAAAGTCTTTCTCAGGTCTGCATCCTCTTAACAATTGTATGTATTGAGCTGTACTGTACTGTACCCATTCTGCAATCTGTTAATAAACTTTTCAATCAATCAATCAATCAACAAGTCGCTGCTCGGCTTGCTCAGCACCAGTGGTGACGTCAGACATTACGTTTCCGGAACCACCACCCCCCCCCCCCCCCCCCCCCCCAGCATCTTTCTCCAGCGTAGTGGTTACGTCATTGCCGTTTTTAGTGTTCCACCCTCTGTCCAACGCAATATATTTCCCCATTTGCCCATTTCTAAATCACCTCGTTTAAAACAAATAGAGCATTAACATTGGTATGGTGTACCTTTCTGTGCTTATTCATCTAGAGCTCAACATGAAAATATTTGCAATTAATCATAAAAGAAATCGCGAAATTTTATTTCAACCAAAAATGTACAATAATGTTAGTGATAGAAGGGAACTCATTTTGTGCAAAAATGTAAAGCTTTTCAATTTCCATGCGGCAGAATTGTTACAATAGCCGATAATCCATTTTCCCAATGATAAATCCCTATACGGGTGGAACAACCAGTGACGTCAGACTACTACACCTCCATATTGACGTGTATTACATATTAGCTAGTAGTCAAATAATTCTAAATGTTATGTTACTTGTCCTTTCGGACAAGTTATGTTTTTTGTAGATTTTATTGGGTTTTTACTACCGGGCAGTAAACAACACGAAAGTCTTTCTCTGGTCTGCATCCCCTTAACAATTGTGTGTATTGAGCTGTACTGTATTGTACCCATTCTGCAATCTGTTAATAAAGTTTTCAATCAATCAATCAATCAAAGACAGAGCAGGGGAAGACATCCAGGAATCGAACCCGGGTCGGCCGTGTTGCGACGCAGTGCATTACGTGGTTCGCCACTCACTTGATTGTAGTCAAATTCTTACTCTTTAAAAATGATAACAATATTTGTTAATACTTGTGAACTGTGTATATTAGAGTCTCTCTCTATATATATATATATATGTATATATATAGTCAGTGTGTGGCCTCCACACCCTAGTTGGGGAGCACTTCGAAAATCGATTACCACATACGTTTTCCTTCCATTTTCTATTTTAAGTTAGGGTGAGGCGTGAGGTCTTCACAGATTAAGGGTTAGGTTTAGACAGAAACAACAAAACAACTTTGTAGGTGAAAATAGAAGACGTCCAGCATTGCTGATTCAGCCACCAACTGGAACGGAAAAAATTACGTGCGAGTGCGTTTGTGTGTGTGCGTACATTGCGTTCAACCGTTTCACACTGTGTGTACTTCCTGAATCGTCTTTATTTAGGAAAATAAAAAGCATCAACACATCATGTATCTTTAAGACCAGTCTTATATCTTATATTAAATTACCTTTATATATATATATAACCATATGAAATATTAAGACACCCCTGAGAGGGTAACGGAGGAACAATATAGAGGCACGAGAAAAGAAAGGAGAGAAAGGGAGAGAGTGATATAAGAGCGGATATGACAGCGACAGTATAAAAGCAGACTCGGTTGATGGTGCTCTTGCTGATAGGAAACGACACAGACTCCCTTGGGGGGGGGGGGGGGGGGGAGACCTTTACAGGGAACCATAGAAGAGGAGCTTTCAGTTCCCTATGAGGGAAGACTTTTATTATCCCACGCACAGACTGGCTATGGAGGACGACCTTCAGGAGCGCACACACACACACAGACAGAAAATGGTCACCATGGCGACAGGTGCTTTGTCTCCGGGGAGACCAGAGATGGACGACAGAGGAGAGGGAGAGAGAGAGAGAGAGAGGAGGGGCAGGGGGCAGTGGAGGGGAATTGAAGGGGCGGGTTTTACGAGGACAGGGGGTCAAGGTTCACACACAGGCTCTTCACTCTTCATTCTTCTTTTGCAGGAAGTAAAACAAAAAATTGTGTGTGTGTGTGTGTATTAGGACATGTATGTAGTGTACAGGGTGGAGGGGAAATGTGGGTCTCCTTAGACAATCTTGTTTTCCAGCGCGGCGATCCTCTTCGTCACACTCTCCAGTGAGATTCTTTAGTCAAGGAAAAGCTACAAGTAACAGAAAACATAACAACAACAACAACAACAACAACAACAACAACAACAACAACAACAACAGTCAGCCCTTCTCTTTGATCCATATTTTCTCTTCTCCTTATACCCAAACATGTGCTCTTCCTATTGGATAATATGAGAATGTGTCTGGTGTTGGTTCTCTCTCTCTCTCTCTCTCTCTCTCTCTCTCTCTCTCTCTCTCTCTCTCTCTCTCTCTCTCTCACACCATAAAGACATGCATGTTAGGCAGGGACTACAGTTGAAAACTAGCTCATTAGCTAACTCTGGCACATTTACATTGATGTGGAAACTGAAAGTGTTGATTAATGTGCACTGTCCCTGGTAATACATGAACTTAAACTCTCTCTCTCTCTCTCTCTCTCTCTCTCTCTCTCTCTCTCTCTCTCTCTCTCTCTCTCTCTCTCTCTCTCTCTCTGCTACAGGGGCCTTTGTACTAATACCTCAGCCTCTCTCAATACCACCACACATGACGTTGTCGACACTTCCAGAAAAGGATATGTTTTTTCGTTAGTGCCTGTAAGGCGTCTTCTACTTTTTTCTGGAACTTTACGAGGGAGTCACATTCACAAGGGTCCTCCTCTGTGGGAACAGGGACAACAGGTTCAGATAAACGTGTGCGTGTGTGTGCGTCTCGCAAGGCCAGAGTGAAGGGGTTATGTGTTTAGTGAGCTGTAGAAGTGTGTGTAAAGGGGTTATGTGTTTAGTGAAAGTAAACAGGTTATGTGTTTAGTGAAAGTAAAGGGGTTATGTGTTAAGGGGTTATGTGTTTAGTGAAAGTAAAGGGGTTATGTGTTTAGTGAAAGTAAAGGGGTTATGTGTTTAGTGAAAGTAAAGGGGTTATGTGTTTAGTGAAAGTAAAGGGGTTATGTGTTTAGTGAGCTGTAGAAGTGTGTGCAATAGGTGCTTGAGGTGACCTTGGCAGATTTTGGACCTGCACCTTCTTATTACATTACTTTGGAATTGGAATACATTGATTGTTGAAAGGTACTATACATAGCATTTTTACATAGATAATAAATAATAATACACCCACAAAGCGTTTATAAAGGTGCAGAATAAAATTATTGCCCCCCCCCCCCCCCCCAAAGTATTGATTAAAGAATTGATCATTTAAAACAAACCTTTGCGGGTCCAAAATGAATGTTTGTTGTTTACATGTTGCAGGCATGTATCCCCTCCCTACTTCCCATTTCCCCCCAGGTGGAATGCACCTGATTGGATAAATGATATGCTGGTGCTCTAGTGTGACATCTAGTGGCTGAATGTTATCTATAGTGAATAATTATATGAGTTTTGGAGGTAAAGAACACTCAAATTAACTGAAAGGAATCCAATCCGGTGGATTACGATACTGATTAACAATGTCAACCATGCAATCTCTTAATCTGTAACGGATTATACACCTGTTCGCTGTTTACAAACATACCATGTTCGAGCCAATCAGCAATACCAACTGAGCCTCCTACCTGCGCAAGCTGCTGCGCTAAAAGAGAACGACGGGGCTCTATGGAGAAACCATGACACTCCCCTGACTAACAGTATAATGGAGCTCTATGGAGAAACCATGGCACTCCCCTGACTAAGAGTATAATGGAGCTCTATGGAGAAACCATGGCACTCCCCTGACTAAGAGTATAATGGAGCTCTATGGAGAAACCATGGCACTCCCCTGACTAAGAGTATAATGGAGCTCTATGGAGAAACCATGGCACTCCCCTGACTAAGAGTATAATGGAGCTCTATGGAGAAACCATGACACTCCCTTGACTAAAAGTATAATGGAGCTCTATGGAGAAACCATGACACTCCCTTGACTAAAAGTTGTTATTTTATCTACCTTTGGCATGGATTGATTGTTTTAGATCGCTAGCATGGTTAACAAATGCAAATATATTGTAGTCTGCCCCGTTGTTCTGACCAGGATTACGTTCCTTTTGCCCCCTTGATGCACGCACACACCGAGTCTGACGTGGAAACAGCGGACAGGTCTATAGTACCGTTAGTGTGTGTTCAGCCGAGCTAATGTGATGATGTGTGTAAATATCACGCCGTGTTGACCTTGGCAGATATTGATCTGCAGCTTCTTGGCGATCTGGGTCATGGCCTTGAAGTCCGCGGTGTAGAAGTAGTGTTCTCCGGTCGGCTCCGAGGCGATCTCCCTCAGCTCGTCCTCCACGGCGTTGCCGACCCCCACGGCGTACATCTTGAATCCTGCCAGCAGACACACACAATATGAACCTGTGTTCAGCCTGTTTGGTTGATGTTTAACCCTTTCACTACCACACTACAGAAGGTTAACCTTTCACTACCACACTACAGAAGGTTAACCCTTTCACTATCACACTACAGACGGTTAACCTTTCACTACCACACTACAGACGGTTAACCTTTCACTACCACACTACAGACGGTTAACCTTTCACTACCACACTACAGAAGGTTAACCTTTCACTACCACACTACAGAAGGTTAACCCTTTCACTACCACACTACAGAAGGTTAACCTTTCACTACCACACTACAGAAGGTTAACCTTTCACTACCACACTACAGAAGGTTAACCTTTCACTACCACACTACAGACGGTTAACCTTTCACTACCACACTACAGACGGTTAACCTTTCACTACCACACTACAGACGGTTAACCTTTCACTATCACACTACAGACGGTTAACCTTTCACTACCACACTACAGAAGGTTAACCTTTCACTACCACACTACAGACGGTTAACCTTTCACTACCACACTACAGACGGTTAACCTTTCACTACCACACTACAGAAGGTTAACCCTTTCACTACCACACTACAGAAGGTTAACCTTTCACTACCACACTACAGACAGTTAACCCTTTCACTACCACACTACAGGTTAACCTTTCACTACCACACTACAGAAGGTTAACCTTTCACTACCACACTACAGACGGTTAACCTTTCACTACCACACTACAGACGGTTAACTCTTTCACTACCACACTACAGATGGCTAACCTTTCACTACCACACTACAGAAGGTTAACCCTTTCACTACAACACTACAGAAGGTTAACCTTCACTACCACACTACAGCAGGTTCTATATCGTATTAGCTCCGCTCAGCGTCAACTGCACATATCTCACTCCAGTGACGTGCACTGAATAAAAACTTCACAATGTACCTTTACATACCAACATCCGTCTGGCCACACCCCCATCTGCTACCTACATAAGCAGGGGTGTGGCCACACACTCATCTCCTTCTTAAAATTCAACACAAGAGAGTGCCTGTATACACCACTTGACAGGGTGTTTAGCTGAAGAAAGGAAAACAGAAGAACAAGGAGATATGTTGACGTTATATCTTTATTTTCTCTCTCACTATTTTCGAAAAATTACGGCGACAATGTCTTCATCACTGGAGTGTCTGGAAGATGATGATCATTCTGACCTCCACCGGCTTTTTCGTATTAGGGGCTCGCGTCGCTGATCTACTCCCCACCTGCAGTCCTCCTTGCTGTGGCTGGATAGGTATTGAACCTCCGGTTATACAGCTGGACTGTAGGAGGCACCGGCTGTTTGTGAGACATTGGTTTGCCTCTGGGCTGGGTGAGTAATGTTTTGCTATGCGGGTGCCAGTTGTCTGTTAATGCTATGGGGGTTAGCTGACAATTTTACGAAGGCCGGCCCCAGATTGGGGTCCTCTGCTCGGCCTCTTAGGCGGCGGACGGAGGGTCCTGGTCTGACGCCCATGATGGTCAAACTAGTGGGCCGCGACCGAGATCTGGTTTGAACCCGGGATTCTCTGGACAAGCGGATGCTTCTCTGTCCCGTGTAGGCCCCATCTTTCACATGAATGTGAGAGTACACCCTAAACACGAGGAAATGTGGGTCTGGATCTTCTTTGTCGGTAGTTCCATGCTCAAGTCGGCTGCAGCCCGTATGGGAATTGTGCCGACTCCGCTGTATGTCTGGTAAATCACTGTTGAAAACTGTGATTGACATTTCTTTTTCTCTTCTCTCTTAGGATGAGGAGGGTTTCAGGCGGCGGCCTGTCTGAAGTGTGGCTCGTTGTGTACAGTTCAGGTGATAACTGCTTAGCTTGCGTGCTAGTTTGTGGCCTACTGTTAGCCAGTCAGCTGTTAGCTGCGGCGCTAGCTTGTTGTGTTCACTAGGCTAGGAAACGTTAGCTTGTTGCTATCAGTCGGGAGCGGCTGTTAGCTTAATGCTACACTGTTAAACGTTACTGTGAGTATGACAAGCCTTAAACACTCTGACTACGACGTCATCTTTGACAGAAGATGTTAGTCGACCCTACACCGGGTGCCATGCCAGCGAGGACTTCATCAACATGGAGAATGGCGGCTGGGTGGCACAGCGGACATTACCCTTGTCACCAACGCAGGAGACGCCGGGTTCGACGTCGGTTGTCCCGTTAACCAGTGTTGCAGTCCTCTCGGCCTGCGCTCAGGGTGGAGGTAGGAGTCCTGACCGGACTTTAAACACTTCTTCTTTCCTTCCCTTCTAAATGTTTTGTAATAACGATGTTTTCCAAAACGTGTGTTGCTGCAATACATTGAGGATACGACGCGTGTTGTGTGTGAATTGTCTTGTCACTGGTATAGCTTCTCTCTACATAGAAAATCTGCGTTGTTTTTTACATGTGTAAAAATTAACTGGTTAGTTGTGATGAGAACATGTGTGTTCATGTAACGTTTGTAACGTGGGTGAACTCACAACTAAGTGGGTTAATTAACCTGTGAAGCTATGCTTAGTGACATGTGATTGAGGAATAAATCCTTTTCTCAGCCTGTGATGACAATGAACAGCGTGTTCACATATTAACAGGGGTACCTGTTCAACCTGGTCGTATCAAGGGTAAGGTAGGAGGGGTGACCCCCGCCGGTTTTTCCCTGGGGCTTCCCCCCCCTCCTCTCAGACATGTTTGTTTACAATATATTGTGTCACTGTGTTTGTGGGGATACGATGTAACCCTCAGCTTAAGCTGCTGGGGTTGTGCTTCTGCTTGAGAAACGATTTTTTCCCCTAGGGAAAAGGTTGTTTGGTCACTATCATGTGTGCTTAGCAAGGCCTGTGGCCAATACGTAATCGAGGACTTATGTCTCTGTCGTTATGAAAAACGGCGTTCCTCTGTAGTAAGAGTGTACTTGCCATTTTTTGTTGTAATGAAGGGTTGTGTGTGTCGTTGAGATCTACAACTGGGTTAGGTTTTGGCCCACAGAAGCACATGTGTAAGTCTGGTACCGGGGCTCTTAAAGGGGCCCTCTCTGTTCTGTGTTTTTTCCTTAGTAAAAATCAGATAGCAGGTTAGCACATGAGCTATGTGAAGCTGTTAATGCTTCATGTAGCATGCTATGACTGGTGTCATGGCTCTACTTTGTCATTACATCGTATCAGGGGTGAGGGGTCGTAAAGGGGTGAACCGGTAAACCTTTCCTCCCCTTTTCTGATTGGTCAGGGGTTAAAACCCCCTGTCCTTCAGGGTTCCTGTCACGTTGCTGTTTCGGCACGTTACAGGGTAGGGGGGGGGGGGGGGGGGGGGAGTTTCCTGGTCCCACGGCCTGAAAGATTGGGCGTGTGCACCGCGGAAATTCCCCCGCCATAGAGTACGTCACTGAGCGCGTTTCTATTGGTAAGACTTCCGTGAGTTGTTCAGATTCCATGTTATGGATCTGTTTCAGGGAGTTTCAGAGCCTCCTCCACACGAAGCTCCTCCTCAGGGAGAAGAGCCTTCTGTGAGTTCGGACCCTCCCTCCCAGTGAGGGAGCCTCCTCAGAGTTTCAGAGCCTCCTCCTCAGATTGTCAAGGTGTGTAGAACTTCAAAAAGGAGTTCTGCTCTATTGTATGTGTATTCGATTCAATTAGATTATTGAGTGTGTATTGGTTCAGAGCCTCCTCCTCGGAGAGTCGTAACCCAAGTGTTACATAGCTCAATGTTGCAATATTTCTTTTCAATCTATACAGCTCGCGTGGGAAGTCTCTCTGGGGGTTCCCCGTCCTCTCCTTTTTGGAGTAGGTGGACGGGGTATTGTTTAGGGTTTCCCTGACTCCTCGCCTTACAGGTCTGTTGAGTCATGGGTTTCCCCCCGTCATAGGGGTACGTCGCTCACCGTCCCCTCTTATGAAGTGTGGTTGACGGGGTGGTGTTTCCCTCAGCCGCGTCGCATGGGACCCATGTCCGTATTATTTTTTCTGAAACATTTTTAAATAAAAAAGCGGCTTCTTGTCGTTCCCCAAGTGGCTTGGAGGAACGGTATCTGGTGTCTTGTTAGACTATCCATTGATGTGTTTTGGGTCTCGACGTGTACATAGTGCTGGCTCTGGGTGTTTCTGATAGGAATCATGCATGAGGCTTGTGCGCCTTGGTTGCTCGTTATTAAAACGGCGTTTTTATAGGGCAACTGGGATGGAGTTTGTCTTTTCCGAGCGCCAGTTTACTAGGTTTGTCTCGACGAATTCTCTTTCATATCTGGGGGATGTTAACGGAATAGATCAAAGCATAGGTAGAGGGGTCTCACGCCCTTGGGGTAGGCCACTGAGCGCGGTACGAACGGGACCGTCTGGGTGGCGCCCTCTATAATGTTTTAGATCGACACGCGTACCTACCCCCCCTCCTAGAGTTGGGGATGTCGGCGTGATTAGGACACAGGACTGGTTCTGGTCACGCTGGTCCAGGTCAGTTAACCCGTTGTCCGCCGGGGACGCAGATCTGCTGTTCTGGTACCCTGAGGGACTTGTGCTTTTTTCGGGGAAAAAAATGCCGGGTCGGCCCGGGTGTCACAGGGTTTGATATTATGGAGATGTTCGTTCTCCATTCTTTTCGCCCCTCTCTTCTCCCGCTTACGCATGGCTGAGAGGGGGCTGTTGAGGTGGTTTTTGTAGTACTCCTCTGGCATCCCTGTGTACGTCCCGGTCCGCCGGGCCCGGTCCGAAGTTGTTTTCGTCGACCCGTAGGCCTGGGATAACCCCTTTTTGAAAACTGAAACACTTGTACTGCGGTATAGCCAGTGTATACCCGCAGGTGTGTTTTGGAGTTTTTTCCTGAGGGGTTATAGGAACAACCACCACATGTTGAACCAAGAGGGTGGTTGATTCCCTGGTGTGTTGGAGCGGAGTCAACTCCAGGGTTACCCGGTTGAGTGTGCCCCTGCACGTTCATGACGTCTGCCAATCGTGTCAGCCTTCTCTGCCTCGGCCCCTATAGAGCATCGGGGATTTTGGTGGAGGCTTTGACATGGTGCTCAACAATGCCAGCATACGCCCCTTCCGCCAGGGTGCTGTTTTCAGTTGACCCCTTTGGCGCCTGTCTCGTCCGCAGTGCTCCAGGCTCGGGTCAAGTGCCTGCTGCCTGGATTGAGGGATCGGCCTCTTCTGGAGGTCGTCTCCCCAGTGCGCTGCCTGCTCCCGCTGTAGTGTAGCCTCTTGAGTGCTTCGAGTTACAGCCATGCTGACTGCCTGAGTATGCCAGGGTCAGTGTGCCAGGTGGCCTGCTAGTGGGGGGAAGGGCCTGCTCTTGGATGGGCCCTGTCCGAATACGCTGGCGATGTGGGGGGGCGGTGTCACTAGTGACCGCCTGGTGAGGTCTTGATGCTGTGGCATCATTGGCCTCTCCGGGCCCCCTTTTTCCGGGGGGATCCAGTCCCTTCTGGGTCTGGGTCTTCCTTCGCGCTCCACTGCTACGGCCTTGCCACGGGTTGAGTTTGCTCTTGACCCCGTGATTTTGGGGGCAGTAACGAGGTCGTTTCCCTCCGTTCGTTCCCTGGTGGCATGCGGGTTGTGCGTGTGCGTGGTCGTGGGGTCAAGCCACGGTCTGCTCACCCTGTGCGTTGAGTTGCTCGAGTTCCTCTTCGCACGGTCGGATCCGTTCCCTCCCGTCCTCCAATAGGGAGGGTATCCCTCCATTAGGGAGGGTCGGGGGGCTCGGTCCTCCCCGGTTCTGATGGTTGTGGGGGGCCTCAGTGGGGTACCTTTGTCGAGCTTCAGCTCCCGCTCATCTCCCGTTGTGCAGTTGACGCTGAGCGGAGCTAATACGATATAGAACGATAAGTTATGAATATAACCGTAGTTCTATGAGTATTAGTGACGCTCAGCGTCTGGACGCCACTGCGGCCCTTGATCTTACCTTGTGGTGAAATGATTGAGAAGGAGATGAGTGTGTGGCCACACCCCTGCTTATGTAGGTAGCAGATGGGGGTGTGGCCAGACGGATGTTGGTATGTAAAGGTACATTGTGAAGTTTTTATTCAGTGCACGTCACTGGAGTGAGATATGTGCAGTTGACGCTGAGCGTCACTAATACTCATAGAACATCGTTAACCTTTCACTACCACACTACAGAAGGTTAACCTTTCACTACCACACTACAGACGGTTAACCTTTCACTACCACACTACAGATGGTTAACCCTTTCACTACCACACTACAGAAGGTTAACCCTTTCACTACCACACTACAGAAGGTTAACCCTTTCACTTAGGGTTAATCGTCTGTAGTGTGGTAGTGAACGGGTTAACCCTTTGTCATGTGGCAGTGAAAGGGTTAACCTTCTGCATTGTCACCGTGAAAGTGTTAACCCTTTGGTAGTGTGGTAGTGAAAGGGTTAATCAGTATCACGTACCTTATGCACACTGCACCTGTGTATACTGTATACTTACTTACTCATAGTATATATTTAGATTAAAGTGTCTATTGTAACTATATTTATTGTAATTGCACATATAACTGATAGGGCATACAGACCCTCATCTGCACCTTGATCTACACTGCCTACTTGCTCATATGCGTATACTCATATGAAATTATGTTTTTGGTAGATTTGTATTAGTTTATTGGACAAGTCCGGCAGAGAGGATGGATGGGAGAGAGATATGGGGGAAGATATTTCGGCAAGGGTCGCCGGGTCCGGGAGTCGAACCCGGGACGGCCGCGTTGCACTACAGTGCGTTACGTGGTGCGCCACCCTGGTGCCCCGCGTATACTCAGAGTTAATTATATTATATTGTTTACCTATTTTTATTTTAACTTTTTTCAATCCCATTCTCAATCCCATTCTCAATCCCAATCCGGTGCCCCCCCACCCCCTCACCGTGCTCTTTCGCCTTCTTGGCGGCGTCTCCGATGTAGTCCTGGCTGCGGCCGTCTGTGAACACGATGCCCACCTTGGCGACCCCGGGACGGGCACCGTGGCCCGGCGCGAAGCTGCTGTCCGTCAGGTACCGGAGGGCCTGTCCCGTCATGGTCCCTCGCTCCATGTAGGCCATCTTCTTCACGGCCTCCTTCAGGTCCTTCTTGTTGTTATAGCGACCGAGGGGGAACTCCTGCAGAGGGACGCATGGGGGTTAACCCTTTCACTGACACACGACAAAGGGTTAACCCTTTCACTACCACACTACAGACGGTTAACCCTTTCACTACCACACTACAGACGGTTAACCCTTTCACTACCACACTACAGACGGTTAACCTTTCACTACCACACTACAGACGGTTAACCCTTTCACTACCACACTACAGACGGGTTAACCCTTTCACTACCACACTACAGACGGTTAACCTTTCACTACCACACTACAGACGGTTAACCCTTTCACTACCACACTACAGACGGGTTAACCCTTTCACTACCACACTACAGATGGGTTAACCCTTTCACTACCACACTACAGACGGTTAACCTTTCACTACCACACTACAGAAGGTTAACCTTTCACGACCACACTACAGACGGTTAACCTTTCACTACCACACTACAGACGGTTAACCCTTTCACAACCACACTACAGACGGTTAACCTTTCACTACCACACTACAGACGGTTAACCCTTTCACTACCACACTACAGACGGGTTAACCCTTTCACTACCACACTACAGATGGGTTAACCCTTTCACTACCACACTACAGACGGTTAACCCTTTCACTACCACACTACAGACGGTTAACCTTTCACTACCACACTACAGAAGGTTAACCCTTTCACTACCACACTACAGACGGGTTAACCCTTTCACTACCACACTACAGACGGTAGTGCTTTATTGAGAGAAGATGACCTGCAAACACACACATTTACATTTTACATTTAGTCATTTAGCTGAGCGCTTTTATCCAAAGCGACTTACAGGTTCTGTACGACAAGTCAGCAGGAAGGGCACAACTCTTACAGCTGAGTAACAATGTTCATCAAAAAGTGCTGAAACTTGAGTGCTGCAGTGTTAAGTGCATAGTAGTAGAGACATATTAGTATAGTAGGAAGAGTGCATGATAGTATAAGACAGTAGTGTTGAGTGCATATGTAGACATCTGAATATGTCTAACAATAATTCAATGTGTCTAACCTAATTCCTTTTACTCTACTGTGCCCACTGACCCCTCTTGATCCTCCATATTCTAACATTGACACTTAACAGTGGAGCATGCACTGGAGTGCCGCCAGGGGGAGCTGGTGAGACGTTGGGCAAGGGGGGGCATCAGGTGAAGAAGGATGGACTGGAGGTGCGGTGCTGACAGCGGAGCAACCTCTTCGTCGTTTTCCCAGAGAAGGAAGAGGTCGCATGGAGCTGGAGCTCTGGACATCAAGCATGCGAGATATAAACCCAGTTACAAGTTCAAGTTCAAGTTTCAAGTTTCTTTAATAGTTGTCATACTTTTATACAAAATGCTTCTTTCTGTTACGCTCCAGAGACTGTGCTAGACAAAAGATAAGTATGAAATAAAATAAGTATAGCATGTAAAAAATAGAATGTAAAAAATAGAAGTCACGTACGTAGACACAAGTGTTCAGTATGTACATATGTACAATGTTCAATGCAGAATAGAAGTAACTGAGTTACCATACAATATACTATGCAATATACTAATATACAATATACTATATAGTGCAAAGCAGAAATGGGATGAGGTACAATTTAGGTACAATTTACAGTAAGGTGTACTGAGGTATGTGTTGTAGTGCAAATTCTTTGCCAATAAATATAAGATGTGTCTAGGTGTTCTAAAGTGTGGAGAGTGGGTGCTGCAGTGTGTTGTTTGTTTAAAGTGAGTGTGTGCTTGTGGATGTGTGTGCTGTGAGTGCATTTGATGGTTGTTGCATAGTGTTATTGTTCGTTGAGCAACCTGATGGCCTGGGGATAGAAGCTTCTTCTGAGTCTTTCTGTGCTTGCCATGAGACTCCGGTATCGCTTGCCTGACCGCAGCAGTTCAAAGAGGCAGTTGTTTGGGTGGCTGGAGTCCTTGATAATTCTCTTAGCCTTACCCCTGCTTGTTGTAAATGTTCTGGAGAGTGGGAAGCCCCCCTCCAATTGTGCGCTTGGCTGAACGGGCCACTCTCTGTAGTCTGCTACGGTCTTGTGCGGTGCTATTCCCAAACCAGGAAGTGATATTGCCAGTCAGGATGCTCTCTATTGTACATGAGTAGAAGTTCTTAAGGATCTTCTGACTGACTTGGAACTTCCTTAGGCGCCTGAGGAAGTAGAGGCGTTGCCGTGCCTTCTTCACAACACTGTCAATGTGTGTGGTCCATGTCAAGTCCTCAGATATGTGGACTCCGAGGTACTTAAAACTGTTCACTCTCTCAACCGGTGCCCCGTCGATGCTGAGGGTGCTGTAGTCCCTGACCCCCGACCTCCTAAAGTCCACAATCATCTCCTTTGTTTTGCTGACGTTCAGGGAGAGGCTGTTCTCTTGGCACCATCCCGCCAGGACCTTGACCTCTTCCAGGTAGGCCCTCTCGTCGTTTGCAGAGATCAGGCCCACCACTACTGTGTCGTCAGCAAATTTGATGATTGTGTTGTTCCGCTGAGCCACACAGTCATGTGTGTACAGGGAGTAGAGGAGGGGACTCAGAACACAGCCCTGGGGGGCCCCTATGTTGAGGGTGATGGATGAGGAAGTGCAGTTGCCTGCTCTCACCACCTGGGGTCTGCCCGTCAGGAAGTCCAAGACCCACTGGCAGAGGTCATAGTTCAAGCCCAGGTCCCTGAGCTTGGCTATGAGTTTGGAGGGGACTATGGTATTGAATGCTGAGCTGTAGTCGATGAATAGCATTCTCACATAGTTCCCCTGCCTCTTGTCCAGGTGTGATGCTGCTGTGTGCAGCACATGGGCTATGGCGTCCTCCGTGGACCTGTTGGGGCGGTATGCAAATTGCAGGGGGTATATGTTGATGGGGAGGGAGGAGCAGATGTAGCCCTTTACTAGCTTCTCAAAGCACTTCATGGCTATGGAGGTGAGAGCTACAGGGCGGTAGTCGTTGAGGCAAGCAGGCTTGGATTCTTTAGGTACAGGGATGATAGTGGACTTCTTCAGACAGGTGGGGATGACAGCCTGTTCCAAGGACAGGTTGAATATGTCAGTGAATACCGGGGCCAGTTGGTCGGCACAGACTTTTAGGACGCGGCCGGGGATGCCGTCCGGTCCTGCTGCCTTCCTGATATTCACTTTCTTAAAGGCGGGTTAGTAATGAATATGCGATAGCTTAGCTTTTAGTTAATGTTAAAGAGACATTGTGAAAGAAGAAGCAGGCGAGCTACTGCCGAAGAGTGTGGTCGATATTGCACACCTTGCGTTTTAGCTGAAGTATATGCGTCAGGACAGGGGGGCGTCCCGACCCACAGCTTAGCTTCAGTTAGGCCTAGGGCACAGTTTAGTCCGCGTGTCGCTTCACCTCTCCAGCCGAGCAGTGGACTACTCAACAGACGTCGCGGCACTGCACGCACCTCCAGCGGTCACCTGCCTAACGTCCACCCAGCCCTGCCTCCTGGTACCACAGGACCTCTCAACGGCCATCTCACCACGCGGACGTACACTCGAGCCAGTTACAGTGAGCGCTCCGAGTGCTGGAACTTTATCGGTAGACATTCTCTTTGTGCGGCGTGGGCCCTTTTAGAGGCGAAGGGAATAGGTACTTTGAACCAACACTGGTAGCAGTGCTTAGGGGCGCCCCGACTTTTATTATTTTGGGGAAAGCCGGCTATAGATAGGACTTTTATTTTCAACGTGGGCCCACTGTCATTTTGGTTGAATGTGGTAATAATGTGTGTTCTTTTATAAAAATCCCATTGAATAGCTCCTTTATCCCTCTCCCTCTTCCTCCCCTCTCTCCCCACCTAAGGAGAAGCGAATCAGTATATAAACCCTTAAAGGGAAGGGGTTATTACTGTGTCTAGCCCAGTGTGGGAAGAACTTTAGTCCGTACTGTAGAGCGAGAGCACTAGGTGCCCAGTGCGGAAATAACTTTCATTCCTGTGTAAATCTTTGTAACGTGAATCAGACTTTCAGTAAAAGAGAGCTCAATGGGACCACTGTGTGCGTGTCTGTTAATGTGCATTCTATCTAACCCTTTCCTTTCCGGGTAATGCTCATTACAATTTAACCCTTTCCCCACCCCCCTGCCTATAGTTCATTGGGAAAGGTCTCTACTCATCATTCAGGAAGGGTACTGCTTTGGGGAGCGAATATATCATCCATCCTTACTGCCATCGGGTGTGGGAGGGCCCAGGAAGTATTGGGGGAAGTGTGGGTGTGTGGGGAGCTACTGTTGATCGCCCTGGAGGGCAAGAAGGACCAGCGCACCATCCCTAGGTTTGTGAATCCTAGGTCCCATCCACTCCCGCTGCTCGACCTCCACTTCAACATTCCTGGCCTACAGTCGGGGACTCAGCCGGACACAGCTCTGCTGCGTTCTCACTACCAGGTGGCCATGTACATCCACTCCCATAAAGCAGGGATAATCCACCCTGCTACACATAGTAGTAGAGACATATTAGTATAATAGGAAGAGTGCATGATAGTATAAGACAGCAGTGTTGAGTGCATAGTAGTAAAGACATATTAGTATAGTAGGAAGAGTAAATGATAGTATATAAGACAGTAGTGTTGAGTGCATAGTAGTAAAGACATATTAGTATAAACAGTAAGAAGGTTCGTGTTTTAAAAATTATTTTTTTCAGATATTGATTGAAGAAGTGTGTTTTTAGTCGATGGTGAAAGGTTGGTGCAGTTTCGGCTCCTAACTGTGGTGGGAAGTTCGTTCCACTATTGTGGAGTGAGGACCGAGAATAGTACCTCCCGGTCATCCACACACACACACACACACACACACACACACACACACACACACACACACACACACACACACCACACCGCACATTGAACAATAGCCGTACAGACATACACCAGCCCATCTTACCTATATACCAAGGTGACTTTGACACACACCTGTTTGACTGCGCTGGAGTACTGCACCAGTCCGACGTGAGCTTTGCTGTCCGACACGTCCAGCTTGTCGACGATCTGGTTGATCCATTTCTTCACCAACTCAAAGTTCTCCGGCCGCACGCTCTTAGAGCCGTCGATCAGGAACACCACGTCTGTGGCCGCGTTGCTGCAAGCTGAGGACAGACACAGACACAGACACACACAGACAGACAATCACAAACACACTCTGAAGCATTTTAATCCAGCATTGCTGTTATCACACTTTTTCTCTCTCTCTCTCCTGACAAACACACACACAAAAGCCGCTATATACTGTTACACAATATGTATTCATAGTATTCGATCGCGGAAATATTGTTATCCAATTAACAGGCGATTGTAATCACGGGGGCCCATTTTATTGACACCGGTTGTCAATTGATTGATTGATTTGATTGATTGAAAACTTTATTAACAGATTGCAGAATGGGTACAATACAGTACGGCTCAATGCAAACAACTGCTAAGAGGATGAAGACCCAAAAAATACTCTCGTCTTGTTTACATAAGGGTCCTCCATTTTCAATTAATCAAAAGTGTGGGGGGGGGGGGGGGGGCATTGCGCCCCATATCATATAGTGAAACACGTCGTGAGAATACTATGAAATGCCTCCCGGAGAAATCCCTACTTCAAGTTTGTCGGAGGAAAACATATTATGATGCGTAAGAGACCACGCGTGCACACGCACACACACACGCAGACACACACTCACCCTTGCAGCTGCGCCCGTCGTCCATGAGGGTAAAGCCATCTTTGCAGGCGCACTTGAATGATCCCGGAGAGCTGAGGCATACCTGCGCGCAATCGTGGTCACCAGTGGCACACAGGTCCGACACTGGAGTGTGTGCACGTCGAATGCACGCACGCACACACACACACACATACACACATACACACAGGGGCATGTATGCACACACACACGCACATGTACACACACACGCACACACACACACACGTACACACACACAGAGGATGGGGTGGTTGGGGTTAGGGGGAGAGAATGAAACTATGTCAGTTTGAAAACAGGGGAAATTCTGCTACATTTTTAACGATCCACTGTGATCTATATTGAAATGATGTGATTCGGTTGACCGCCGTTACTTTTTTTAACGTGTTCAAATATGGCATAAATACAGTGGATCTTTAAAACAGACAGGGATTGGAAAGTTTGGAGTTAGCCTTAGGCAACATGGGGGCGTGATTGGTTACATCCGAATGTCCAGGTAAAGGCTCGTCCAATGACAATCCAACCCTGTGAGCATGCGGCTCTGCCCCCGAGGGTGGGGGACATCTACAACAATTGATTGGCTGCTGCAAATTGAGTGACAGCAGTCAAAACCGCTGCAGACCGGGCGGGCACACCCACCTAAGGGCAATCACTAATTGGAGGATTAATTTGATTGACACTAGTGGAACACTAATCACAGATAGTGTCGGCCTCTTTCTTAAGAAGAGGCCGACACTATCTGTGATTAGTGTTCCACTAGTGTCAATCAAATTAATCCTCCAATCAGTCTGTGAGGAGGGGCGACTGAAAAGCAGAGACACATCTCATTCCAAAACATTGCCCCCGAGTTGGACAGCAGGTGGGATGTCAGAAAACACAATTGTCCCGTAGTGTCCGTGTGAGTATAGGGGGCAAGGGAAGGAGGGGAGCAGCGTTTTGGAATGGAATGCAGCCCCGGCACCTTACCCTTATCTGAGGAGGGTCAGCCGGCAGCCTGTTCCTTCCATGAGGATGATGAAGCTGTCTTTCTATGTTGTCATAGTAACCATGTATGGAAAACACGGAACCCGTTTTGCAAAGAGTTGTTGGCTTTATCCCTTTCGTTAACCTTTCACTTTTGTCGTGTGGTAGTGAAAGGGTTAACCTTCTGTATTGTCACAGTGAAAGGGTTAACCCTTTGGTAGTGTGGTAGCGAAAGGGTTATTATAACAAGGTATTACTTTAGCTGGTTTGCTTCTACCAACTGAATCAGTGTTTCCTCACATGTACACTTTACTTCTGTGCCCGACGCCAAAACATTTTCACCCGCCAGGTCATTTTGATTTAATTTGATTGACACTAGTGGAACACTAATCACAGATTGTGTCATTTATCTCTTCAGACTGAGCTCGTCATCTCAAAGATAACTCTGACTCCTCTCAGCTGCTTGACTCCCAACTCTCTCATCATCTCATCGCTATGGCGATGTCAGACTCCCATCTCTCTCATCATCTCATCGCTATGGCGATGTCAGACTCCCATCTCTCTCATCATCTCATCGCTATGGCGATGTCATCTGTAGGCTGCAGCTTTGACCCTCGAGCCTCTGGACTCGGCCCATCGCTCTGCCCTCATGTGCATCACCGGGGACAGATATGATACTCAGCACTGGGTCCTTTATGATAAGGTAGGTCGGCCTTCTCTTTCTGACCCACGCGATGATCATTGGTATTTGTTTATTTTTTTTAAAGCTCTTATTGATAAGCTACCTCCTTGTATCTCTCAATGTTTTTAGACTGGAATTCTGACACCAATTCGACCCGTTGCAGCGACCGGCTGGTTCTTCCAGCGTGTTCTGAACCTGGACCATCACCCCTTTCTATTCCAACATCCATCAGACTATATAACTGAGCACAGAGTGACAGTGCTACTCTGGCATATCTTCCTGGACTCTTTACATCGACACTTTACATTTTTATTACATATTTTACTGTATATTTTGGGCTGTATATTTGAGAATGTATATACATATTTTAGAATGTATATCTTTGACTGTATTTTTATACCTATTCTTATTTGCGATTTGCGATTTGTGACTACCTAAATGTTTACTGTGGGCGATCTGTGGTGCTGAATCTCCCTCGGGATCAATAAAGTACTTCTATTTTATTCTATTCTATTCTATTGACGCGCCTGACACTTGGAATGACCTCCACCTAACTCTAAAGTCAGAGGTTGTTCCAACATTTACAGAATTTAAGAGAATGATTTCCGATCACTGTGTGTCAACTTGTGACGGTTTCAACTGATTTAGTTGTTTATTTACATTGGTATTGTGTCATGTGACTGTTTGTTTGTTTGTTTGTTTGTTTGACTGCGTGTTCTCTTGATTGTAAACACATCGAAACCTCAGCCTCCTAACTAGTTGAAATAAACCGTGCATACTGTACATATAAGTAATTCACACTCATGACAAGCTGCATGACCTGTTTCCTATTGCTAGGTTTTTAGTGAGTTTTTCCTTACCATCGTGTGGGGTATGTCTATTATTTATTTATATTACATTTTATTTTGGATTTCATGGTGTTTTTTGTTTTGTTCTTGATTTATTGTGATGTTTCTTCTTGACTTGTTTAAAGAAGACGTGTCCGGCCCATGGGGACATTAACGTGTGATGTCGGGCCTTACAACTAAGTTTGATTTGATTTGATTTGAATATGATATCCTATGGTATTTGTTTTTTCCTGTGCAAAGTACAGTATGATTTCTCAATCCATTTGATGTATCTTTCCTTTTTTGTGAGACAATTGTCATGGTATAATACACAATACAGAAGGTTAACCCTTTCACTGCCACACGACAAAGGGTTAACCCTTTCACAACCACACCACAGAAGGTTAACCCCTTCACTACCACACTACAGACGGTTAACCTTTTGTAGTGTGGTAGTGAAAGGTTAACCTTCTGTAGTGTGGTAGTGAAAGGGTTAACGCGAATACACACGTACATTTTACGATTTGTATAAATCCTTGACGACGGTGTAGTAAAAAACCCTACCTTTGTATGGATCCATGACGGTACACCTTGATATTGGATATTATTAATTAATGCAATTCATTATTATTATTATCTCCTCTCCTCCCTCCTCTCCTCCCTCTCTCTCTCTCTCTCTCCTCTCCTCCCTCCTCTCCTCCCTCTCTCTCATCTCAGTCTCTCCCTCTCTCTAGTATGGTTTTGTCAATAGTTCAATGTACAATTGTGTTTGTTGGTACAGTGTCTCCTCCCCCCCCCCCTCAATGTACAGTGTTACTTGTTTATACAGTGTGCCCCCCGCCCCCCCCCCCCCCCCAACCACCTCCAATGTAAATTACCCAGTATGGTTGTCAATATCCCAATGTACCCAACCCCCCCCACCCAACCTCCAATGTACAGTTTCTACGTCAAATGTATATACTCCCTTTTCTTGACTCCTTCTGTATCACAAACAGTACTGTATTTGCAAATCTGGTATGTCATAAATGTATAGATGTAGCAGTACTGACTATCTGTATGTCATGTATGTCATATATGTCTATATGAATTGAAAATGGGGGACCCTGATGGAAACAAGACAAACGTCTTTCTCAGGTCTGCATCCCCTTAACAATTGTATGTATTGAGCCGTACTGTATTGTACCCATTCTGCAATCTGTTAAATAAAGTTTTCATTCATTCATTCATCATTCATTCATTCATTCATTCATTCATTCTTCTCTCTCTCCTCCTTTCCTCCCTCTCTCCCTCTCCTCTCCTCCCTCTCTCTCCTCTCAGTCTCTCCCTCTCTCTTCTCTCTCTCCTCCTCCTCTCCTCCCTCTCTCTCTCTCTCTCTCTCTCTCCTCTCCTCCCTCCTCTCCTCCCTCTCTCTCCTCTCAGTCTCTCCCTCTCTCTTCTCTCTCTCCTCCTTTCCTCCCTCTCTCCCTCTCCTCTCCGCACTCCTCTTACCGCAGAAGGCCTCCTGGAACTTCTTGGTCAGCTTCTCGATGACGCTGTAGCTCTCCTCTCTCTCCTCTCAGTCTCTCCCTCTCTCTTCTCTCTCTCCTCTCCTCCCTCCTCTCCTCCCTCTCTCCCTCTCCTCTCCGCGCTCCTCTTACCGCAGAAGGCCTCCTGGAACTTCTTCGTCAGCTTCTCGATGACGCTGTAGCTCTCTACGTAGTCCACGTGGTCGTCCAGGGGCTCGCTGGCGATCTGCTTCAGGGTGTTCATGTCCACGCGGCCCACGCCGATGGCGAACATCTCGATGCCGGCGTCCCGCGCGCGCAGGGCCACGTCCTTCACGTTGTCCTGGGGACGGCCGTCTGTCACGATGATGGCTACCTGCAGGGGGCGGGGCCAGAGACAGAGGTGTCAGGGCTTGGGATCAATTATTCATACGCCGATCGATGATGTTAGAGCCAGTATTTTGATTTAATAAGAAAGGCCACTTAATTGTGACGTCTGTAGTCAACGCACTATAAAGGACTACAAATCCCACTGCGCCGGCACTAAAGCCGCAGTGATGGGCAACCTGTTGAGAGACGCGGTCGACGCGGTTTTAACCTTTTCGTACTTTTCGTATCCTAGCGTACTACATGCAACGTACTGTATCATACGCGTACAAGTATCCTTTAAGTTATGAAGTTATTAAGCATTATCAAGAAAGAAAGAATACCTAAGTTGTTTGTTATTTTCTTTGAGTTTTGCCTATTTCTTTTGAATATTGTAAAGGCCTATTTTCTTTGTTGCATGTGCAAATGTTTGTTACTTTATTTTGCAAACACATCGCAACATCATCGAAACCATCGGAGGCCAAGCAACACTTCGAACTGTGAGTAATTTAAAGAAAGAAACAAGTTAGAACTGTCTGTTTAAAGCGTCTAGTGGCTTGATGGAAAGACTGATTGATTGATTAATTGATAGATTGATTGATTGATTGATTGATTGATTGATTGATTGATTGATTGATTGATTGATTGATTGATTGATTGATTGACAGTGGAAGGAAGCCACGACAAATGAGTTCCCAAAAAGAATTACAATTCTCTCTCTAGTGGATTCCATATGACAGTCATATCCAAAGTATTACCAAATAATTAAGAATGAGTGCTCTTATTATAATTATTAATACATGTTTTGCTATTTTAATTAACATTTTGAAGTGAGTGAAAAAGGTTTATTGAAAATGACTGTGAAATGGAAACAAAATGCTGCTGGTCGTTCGGGGTGCTGTGGCTGACCGAGAAGATGGTTATTGTTTCATATATGTAGGTTTATAGGTCATGGTGTATACGCAGTAGTAGTAGTAGCAGAGGTGGGACCAAGTCATTGTTTTGCAAGTCTCAAGTCAGTCGCAAGTCTTGGTACTCAAGTCCCGAGTCAAGTCCCAAGTCAAGACAGGCAAGTCCCAAGTCGAGTCCCAAGTCAAGACTGACAAGTCCCAAGTCGAGTCCCAAGTCCTAACCTTTAAGTTTCGAGTCCTAAACAAGTCATAATACGTGTTTCACCAAAAAGTTTCATTATCAACTTGTTGGCAAAACATAATCTAATTTCTATAAATGTAATAATATTCAGAATCAGTCTTACAACTAGATACAATTGGGCAAGAGCTGCTTGAAAACCAGTTCAGGAGTATATTGAGAAAAAAAAGAATAAGGATCACCATATCCATTTTAAAGGTATAGGATAACAATAACCAACATATTGTCTTCCCACTTGGACCAATCATTTATTTAACGTCTGCCTGCCCTGTATATACAGTCTAGGCACATGATCCATAATAGCAGACCTCGGTTCAACTAACCTTAACCCTTTATCAATTTTGGGGTATAAAAAATCTGTACTGAAATGACAAGGCATCTCTGCATTTCATATATTAGGTAGTTTATTAGGTATTAGAATTAGGTAGGGCCTAATTCGTGTGCGAGTTCTCTCTCTCTCTCTTGGATAAAATAACAAACTCAGCAAGGCCAACGGCTTCTCTGTTACAGTGGGTGACAATATTGTCACAAGGAAAGATGAAATTACCTACCTGGGTTCCATCCTGTGACAAAACGGCAACCAATGTAATAAAAAAAAGTCAACCAACAAACTTGATTCTTGTACCGGATCTCCTCACTGGTAAGACTAACAGGAGCACTCATTCAAGGGTACTACGACTATGCTTGTACCTCATGGTACCAAAGTACCTCAAAGGCACTAAAAACAAGATTACAAACATCACAAAACAAACTGGTCAGACTACTGCTTGACCTTACCCCTGCCTATTTTGACAACCTAGGATGGCTTAGAGTAGACAACAGAGTACATCAACTTGCAATGGGCCTGGTCTACAAGATACACTACCACCTACATGTCGAAATACTTCCCAAAGGTCAGTGAATTCCAGGACCACAACACCAGAGGGAGTTCCACAAATCATGTTCAACCCAGATTCGTCTCAAACAAGGGACTAAACACGTTTCGCAATTATGCCACAACAATGTGGAACGCCCTACCCACAGCCGTAAAATAATGTTAATCCCTACCCTCCTTCAAAACCGCTCTCAAATAGCACCTACGGGTGGCTGCAATTAAAAACTGGCCCCTGTAAATATCCAACCCCCCCCCCCAACCCCCTCCAATGTAGTTTCTTCCCCTTCGAATGTAGTATATATTTCTGTTTCTTATGATCTATGTCTCTTATACAGTACTGTATACTTGTATGTCATAAATGTCTTGATAAAACAGTACTGTATAGCTATGTCATAAGTGTCATGATGAATTGAAAATGGGGGACCTTGATGTAAACAAGATGAAAGTCTTTCTCTGGCCTGCATCCCCTTAACAATTGTGTGTATTGAGCTGTACTGTATTGTACCCATTCTGCAATCTTTAATACAATTTTCAATCAATACATTTTTTAAGGAGCAGCATTAATGTTAGGCTTTCATCAAGCAAGACATTGCTGATTGTTTATAAACCAAGTTACATACTGTTATTTATGCAGCTTCAAATGTAGTTGGAAGTTGTTGCGTCTCCATCTGTGATTTTCTGCAATTCGTTTTTTGTTGACCACCACATAAGCAAACGAAGCAATATTTGGTATAATTTCCCACTGGATCCGTTGTTCTTAACGTTCGTAACTTACTTCTTCTCTGGCGCAAATTGATTGGATGCTGTCGGATTGTTTCAAAGAAAGTGGGCAGAAGATATGATCTTTGAGCCAAGACACAAATTACATTTAACTAAAACGATCTTTTCTTTGTGCTCGACAAAAGAGAAATTGTGACAATATCCATCTGTAAAAACACGACTAGTGGGGGCTGCCATGACGGTAGTGATGGGTCGGTCATGAGCGACTCGTTCATAAGAGCCGAGTCATTGCCGTGAGCGTGAGTCGAATCGCTCACCCCCCCCCGGCATGCACAACAGACACACACAATGAACTCAACGGATATCGTCGATCGGGGGCTTAACTGAGTCTGACACGTTTCTATGATAAACTGAATGAATAGACAGACATTGACACAGACAACTGAATGAATAGCATATACTTATTTGGTTGTATAGGAGTCGAGTGGCGCTAATGAGTGTCTTTTGTCAAACAACAGTAGTCTATGAATAGGCTATGCTAACGTAACGTGATGCAAATATGCAATTGATCACTTGGCATGCTAACTGGGAGCATCACCTTGATACAAGCATTCCACCTTGCTTCTCCATCAAATGGCTTAATGAAGTCCTGAACTCAACGGATATCGTCGATCGGGGGCTCAAAGTCTGACACGTTTCTATTTCTTGGTTTCAAAATAAAAAAAAACTATTTTAACTGAATTTTAATTGTACATTATTTTATTTCAAAGAACGCTGTCTTGTCACAGTCACACACAATTCAATTCAAAGGGTTTTATTGACATGAGAAAACATTGAAGTATTTATGAACAGTTTGCAGAATGGGTACATTTCACATGAAAGCACGACCGTGAGTCGACATAGGTTTAACATAGCATTAGTTGGGTTTTTTTATTATCCTTTGGCGGAATTATAGGTCAATGTGTAACTTTAATATTTCCGTTGGTGTACTATACTACTGCCGTCCGTCACTGGACCATGCGTGTCCCGACACCGACGCCTGCTGTGTGCTGTGAGTCAGTCACACTTATTTAACATGATCAAATAATTATTATAATATTTTTTACTTCACTTTGAAATATTATAGTGAAATATTTTGCAATGTTGTCGCATTTATCTTTGTTGAAATCCTCCAACAGGCTCTTTTTTGTAAGTTGACTGGTTTGCACACCAATAATACAGTGCAATAATAGAATAGTAGAATAGATAGTAAAATTATGCAATAGAATGGCCAGAGTAAAATAGTGCTACAGTACAATCAACAGTCAGCGGGGTGTATTAGAAGGCTATGGTGAAGAGGTACGTTTTTAGCTTATTTCTGAAAATATTAAGATATCTAGCTTCCCTAATGTCCATAGGTAGTGTGTTCCATAACTTTGGTGCATAGTTAGCAAAGGCTGCATCCCTGATTTTCATCTAACATTGTAGATGATCGCAATGTTTATCCTTTGTATATAAGGACCTTGAAATCAATTCTAAATGTTACCGATGATTACTGATGTAAACAGGGGGATCCTGATGTAAACAAGACGAAAGTCTTTCTCTGGTCTGCATCCCCTTAACAATTGTATGTATAATTGTATGTAATTGTATAACATCGGCCAAATTGTTTTCATATTTTGGCTTACGGAACTTCGTCCGGAAGTGTCACTGATCCGTGAGTCGCTTACGTGAATCGGTTCATTGCGGTGAGCGTGTATCGAATCGCTCACTCACTGAAATGATCCGTTTGGCACATGACGGTCAAATAGTAAACAACACCCCCACAGCACAGCGTGTCTCCGCGAGTAGGGTCCAGCTGCAGCACCGGAGAATCCTCTCAAGGGGCAAGCCTGTGGCAGCCACGAACCCACTACTTTCTATATAGCAGCTGGGAGGTGCGCTGTTTTAAGTGAGCGACAAGCGTGAGTTATTGGATTGATTGATTGATTGATTGAACATCCGAGCTGCTTCTATAGAAAGAAGGTTCGTGGCTGCCACAGGATTGCCCAGTGAGAGGATTCTCCGGCGCTGCAGCTGGACCCTATTGGTCTCAGTCCGGAGAGGAGAACTGC
>NC_140168.1:96028362-96148362 GCF_963971535.1 Notolepis coatsorum
CAGATAAATGAGTACTCTGGTAAAAGTGAAAGTCCTCCATTCAAATTCGACTTAAGAAAAAGTAGAGAAGTATTTTGCTATTGAATGTAGTTAAGTATCTAAAGTAAAAATACACATTCTACACAACGTTTGTGTATTCATTGACCTCTATAGGTTGTGTTAAAGTGGTATGTGGTCCAGTTACGCTGCTCTGATTAAAGGTTGTGTTAAAGTGGTATGTGGTCCAGTTACGCTGCTCTGATTAAAGGTTGTGTTAAAGTGGTATGTGGTCCAGTTACGCTGCTCTGGTGTTAAAGTGGTATGTGGTCCAGTTACGCTGCTCTGATTAAAGGTTGTGTTAAAGTGGTATGTGGTCCAGTTACGCTGCTCTGATTAAAGGTTGTGTTAAAGTGGTATGTGGTCCAGTTACGCTGCTCTGATTTAAAGGTTATGTTAAAGTGGTATGTGGTCCAGTTATGCTGCTCTGATTAAAGGTTATGTTAAAGTGGTATGTGGTCCAGTTATGCTGCTCTGATTAAAGGTTATGTTAAAGTGGTATGTGGTCCAGTTATGCTGCTCTGATTAAAGGTTATGTTAAAGTGGTATGTGGTCCAGTTATGCTGCTCTGGTTAAAGGTTATGTTAAAGTGGTATGTGGCCCAGTTATGCTGCTCTGATTAAAGGTTATGTTAAAGTGGTATGTGGTCCAGTTATGCTGCTCTGATTAAAGGTCATGTTAAAGTGGTATGTGGTCCAGTTATGCTGCTCTGATTAAAGGTTATGTTAAAGTGGTATGTGGTCCAGTTATGCTGCTCTGATTTAACACTTTGGATGCCACGCCCGAGATTTCTCGGGTGTACCCCCTGACCGTTGAATGCCCATCACAAGAGTTATTTAAAAAAAAATTCTTAGCGTTCTGAAATCATATTGCATCAAGCGAGCCTACCGTTGGAGATCCAGGCACCGCCGGCGTTCAGATGTGAAAAAAGCGCCCCCTATCGTCTCCCAGATAGTAAATCACCCTTTTGGATTGGACTCAATGAAAGTGAATGGGAGAACGGATTTCTGACTCCACATTTTACTTCTCACTGATGTAACCGGGGTCTACCAGAGTTCATTCTGGAACCTTGGTGCCACGGCGAATATGTGTTATACTGTACACACGGTGGATCAATACAATTATCGATTTTTTAGAATGGTGATCAGGAATTGGAATATACCATTTGGATACCATCTGATGTCAGGTAAGGAATCTATGTTATCAGTCTTAGGATAATCAGACTAGTTTTCACGGAGATATAAGCGTTTCCACTATATGTGATATTGCTGTTTCACTGTAAAAGCCATCAGGAAATAAGAGCAGCGATTATCAGCGTGCGGCACGAGCGTGCGTGCGCACACATTATACTATCGATCATCTAGCGTTTATTTGAAAACGATTCATAAATAGGCCGACAAATGACAACGTTCTGGAATATTCCAGTAAAAGACGATTATCATCATAGGGTTGTTTTTTTTCGCGAAAACGAGTGATTTTCAAAATGCTATCAAACGGAAATGAAGCGATAAAAAAACAATCTGCCTTGACAATGTTGACTGGAAAATTTGTCTTTGATAAGCGACGGTCAGATTAGACACATAGCCATAATTTAAAACATAGATTAGGCGATATATAAAGTTAACATTGGAGTGGGTTTGGGCATCAAGGGGGTAAAAAGGAAAACATGGCGTGGCATCCAAAGTGTTAAAGGTTGTGTTAAAGTGGTATGTGGTCCAGTTATGCTGCTCTGATTACGTCCTCTTGAAGTTGACAGGCTTCAAATGTGAAAGCATATCATCTTCATAAAATTCTCTATTTTGTATATATTATGTTTGCTATGCAAAATCCTTTTCTTCAAAGTAACTAGTAACTGATGGGTTCAGATAAATGTAGTGGAGTAAAAGTATAAAGTTCCCTAAAATGAAAATACTCACATAAAGTACAAGTAGCTATGAATTGTACTTAAGTACAGTACTTGAGTAAAAATACTTAGTTACTTTCCACCACTGGTATCGGT
Organism: Notolepis coatsorum; assembly: GCF_963971535.1. Taxonomy (NCBI): domain Eukaryota; kingdom Metazoa; phylum Chordata; class Actinopteri; order Aulopiformes; family Paralepididae; genus Notolepis; species Notolepis coatsorum. Next base: position 96,030,398 of record NC_140168.1, read on the forward strand.
GTGTATCCTGTATAAAATGTGTCTATAAATCTATTAATGTGCTGTGGAATTTAGAGGGGGGTGGAAACTAAAGAGTTAAGTTAGTAAAGAGAGAGAGAGAGAAAGAGAGAGAAAAAGAGAGAAATAGAGTGAAATAGAGAGAAATAGAGAGAATAAGAAATACAGGGAAAGAGAGAGAAATAGAGTGAAAGAGAGCGAGGGGGGTATGAGGGGTGGAGACTCGTTCCCTGTACGTACAGAGAGAGAAGACGGCAGGGGGAAAAGAAAAACAGAAGGGATGGATGGATGGATGGATGGATGGATGGAGAGAGAGAGAGAGAGAGAGAGAGAGTAACTGGGCGGAGAGGGCAAGAGAGAGAGAGAGGGAGGGGAGGAGAGGGAAGCAAGAAAAGGAGGGATGAGGACGAGAGTAAGACCAGATGAGAGGACGAGCAGTTTGACTGTGTGCAGGGAGGACGCAGAGGGTATATCTCAGGCAGACTACATACAAACCAAACACGGAGATGTAATAACTAATAATAATAATAATGGATTGGATTTATATAGCGCTCTTCATGACACCCCAGTGACCCCAGAGTGCACAGAGTCCATTATTCGTTCATACACAGTCATACCGGTGGTGGTAAGCTACAATTGCAGCCAGAGCTGCCCTGAGGCAGACTCACGGAAGCGTGGCGAATAATCATCGCCTACGGCCCCTCCGACCACCACCAACATTCATTCACATGCATACACATTCATACGAGGCAAGTAGGTTAAGTGTCTTGCCCAAGGACACAACGGCAGTGGGATAGACATGGGCTTGAGCGGGATTCGAACCACCAACCCTTCGATCATTGGACGACCCGCTCTACCCCTGAGCCACGCCGCCCCACAAACTGCTGTATGATAACAAAACCCTGACAGTCAGGATGCCTACTCTATGTGGGGGGCGAGGAATAAACCCTTTGGCGGCCCGCCAGCCTAAGAACTCTCATAAAGTTTACTTTCTCAAAGCACAAACCGTGAGAGAGACAGAGAGAGAGAGAGCGGGAGAGAGAGAACGGGAGAGAGAGAGAGAGAGCGGGAGAGAGAGAGACAGAGAGAGAGAGCGGGAGAGAGAGAGAGAGAGAGAGACAGAGATTTCGACATCGGTTCTGTAAAATTCCCGTCGCCTGTGAAACATCACAACCTCCTTTCTCTCCCTTCACCTCTCCCCCTCCTTAACCCCGCCGACAGCTTTACCCCACCTCCTGCATCTAGCACACACACACACACACACACACACACACACACACACACACACACACACACACACACACACACACACACACACACACATACACACACATACTCGCATGTAAATGTACACACAGCAGCCATTTACACAGTCCATTTCCTACCTCAATCATCTGAGAACGCACACCCACACCCACACACACACCCACACACACACGCACACACACCCACACAGGCCAGCCGCCACCGCCGGTTAGGAATACACCACAAACCACGCGGTTACATCGAAATACTGCCATGGGGGGGGGGGGTTCCATGTGGAATTGATTTAATTTAAAAGACAGCAAATAAAAACATCTAGGAAGCAGTTTAGCAGGCTGAGTAGAGCCTTTAGCTCAAGCTGAGTAGAGCCTTTAGCTCAAGCTGAGTAGAGCCTTTAGCTCAAGCTGCGTTGGCTGCCGGTGAAGTAATTAGGCTGGATGAACAACTTCCACTTTCTCCTGTTCCTTTCCTTCCAAGCGTATCTATAGCTCTCTCTCTCTGTCAGTTCAGTTCATTCAGCTCCATTTATCTTGTTTTTCGAGTACAGACAGGAAAACCACCGTTTAAACTACTCTGGTCCCTCGCGGCGAAGAGAGCCGTCTTTAAGTCTTTAAGTCTGGAGGGGGCGACTCGTCATGTGGTCTCGTCTCCCGTCAGCGGCTAAAACCCAGAGGTCTGTCGGCCGGGCACCCTTCCATAAAACCACCTCTGGGATGGAGGGTTAAGGTCGGCAAGTAAGATGTAGGGATTATAGGGTTCGGGGGGAGACTTAATCCACAACAACAACAACAACATCAGGCCTTGGGGGTTTGAACTATGGGTTAAGTCTCCCGGGGGGGGGGGGGGGGGGGTTGAGGGATTAGCGCACTAAGAGGTTAAAAGGTCATCGTTCTTACCCATGGCGGCGGCCGTGCGGACATCTATGGTGGTCTGAGCCCCTACAAGGCCCAGCAGCAGCAGGAGCAGTGGCGGCGTGGGCGTCATGGCGATGGCGGTGATGATGAGAGAGTGAGAAGGTCCGAGCGTGTCCACGGGCAGTCCTAGAGTGAGAGGCCAGGCGGGAGAGGAGGAGGAGGAGAGAGAGAGAGAGAGAGAGAGAGAGAGAGAGAGAGAGAGAGAGAGGGGACGGCCACAAAGTGAGACTGACTCTCTCAGTACCTGGTTATCAATGCAAGCGCTTCACACACACTCACACACACTGCCCGCCTCTATGGCTCCTGTGTGTGTGTGTGTGTGTGTGTGTGTGTGTGTGCGTGTGTCTGTGGGTCCGAAAGGGGGAAATACCTGCTTTGGGAGGACCGAAACGGTGGGCAGGGAAAGACAAACACACCTTGATATGGGTAGGATGGACAGGTATGTATGCATATGCATACGTGTGTGTGTGTGTGTGTGTGTGTGTGTGTGTGTGTGTGTGTGTGTGTGTGTGTGTGTGTGTGTAGAGTTGGGGTAACTTTGTGCCATATTGATTGATTGATTGATTGATTGATTGATTGATTGATTGATTGATTGATTGATTGATTGAAAACTTTATTAACAGATTGCAGAACGGGTACAATACAGTACGGCTCAATACACACAATTGTTAAGGGGATGCAGACCAGAGAAAGACTTTCGTCTTGTTTACATCAGGGTCCCCCATTTTCAATTCATCATGAATATGAATGTGTGCAGCCTGAGTCCCTTGTGTGTGTAAACAGTATGAATGTGAATTTGTGAGTGTGCGTGTGTGTAGAGTTAAGGTAATGCTATGCCATACAGTATGTGTGTGTGTGTGTGTGTATGTAGAGTCGGGGTAACTCTGTGCCATATATGTGCATGCTTGAGTCCCTTGTCTGTGTGTGTATACAGTATGAATGTGAATTTGTGAGCGTGTGCGTGTGTGTGTGTGTGGCTGGCTGGGGACACAGGAGCTACTGGGGTTGGGTGAGTGGGGGGTGCGGGCCAATGGCTGGATTTGGCCAAAGCTCAAATAAACACCAACATGAATTCCTCTTTTCTCCCCGCGTTCCCTCGTAATGCTCGTATAGCAAACACACATTTATGGGGCGGAAGTGAGGAGGAGAGCGAGAGCCGCTCCGCACACAAGCGCGCAGTGTTCCTGCCACACGGTGTGCGTCGAGACGCCAGGCATAGAGCCGCACGTGTGTTTCACAAGTCTGAGCCGGTGTGTTGTTGTTGTGTAACGGCTTCTCAGGCCAGTGAATTATAATGTGTTCCCGGTTGACGTGGAGATCATACGCATCTTTCGCACGTTGTGTGTACGGTCGTGTCCTTTTCATTCCTCGTCGACTAGTAATCGATTCGTACTAAGACTTGAATGACGGATCTGTGAAATTGTTGTTTTCCTATACGCACCCACGTGGGAAATAACTCTTAGCGTTCTTTCTCAGGAAATAACTCATTCAGCATGAAGAAGAAGAAGAAGAAGAAGAAGAAGAAGAAGAAGAAGAAGAAGAAGAAGAAGAAGAAGAAGAAGAAGAAGAAGAAGAAGAAGAAGAAGAAGAAGAAGAAGAAGAAGAAGAAGAAGAAGAAGAAGAAGAAGAAGAAAAATCGGTAATGGCCTAACTAACACAAAGTCTTGGTCGGACCAAACCAACTAAGAGAGGGGGGGGGGGGGGGGGGGGGGGTTTGTCATTCTGACGCGTCATTCTCTCATCCCTCTTCTCACGCATCGGCCCCGTTCCAATACTTCAGCATCATATGTCCCTTTGCTTCCACCTTCCTTCTGTCTAAAGTTAAGGCTTCCTCACACACTTCACTCAGGAGTAGGTTTATACACGTTGACATTCAGACCGACACCTTTAGGTGTTTCTTTGGTAAAAACCCTTTCACTGCCACACTACCAAAGGGTTAACCCTTTCACTGCTACACTGCAGAAGGTTAACCCTTAGGGTTAACCCTTTCACTGCGACAATACAGAAGGTTAACCCTTTCACTGCCACACTACCAAAGGGTTAACCCTTTCACTGCGACAATACAGAAGGTTAATCCTTTCACTACCACATGCCAAAGGGTTAATCCTTTCACTGCTACACTACAGAAGGTTAACCCTTTCACTGCCACACGACAAAGGGTTAAACCTTTCACTGCGACAATACAGAAGGTTAACCCTTTCACTGCCACACTACCAAAGGGTTAACCCTTTCACTGCGACAATACAGAAGGTTAATCCTTTCACTACCACATGACAAAGGGTTAACCCTTTCACTGCCACACTACAGAAGGTTAACACTTTCACTGCCACACAACAAAGGGTTAACCCTTTCACTGCAACAATACAGAAGGTTAACCCTTTCACTGCCACATGACAAAGGGTTAATCCTTTCACTGCTACACTACAGAAGGTTAACCCTTTCACTGCCACACGACAAAGGGTTAAACATTTCACTGCGACAATACGGATGGTTAACCCTTTCACTGCCACATGACAAAGGGTTAACCCTTTCACTGCAACAATAGAGAAGGTTAACCCTTTCACTGCCACAGGACAAAGGGTTAACCCTTTCACAACCACACTACAGAAGGTTAACCCTTTCACTACCACACTACAGACGGTTAACCGGTTGCGGACTTTCGGTGACAGAGCCTTCAGCGTGGCGTCTCCTACCCTCTGGAATTCTCTCCCCCCTGAAATCCGCAACGCCTTAAAAATTGATCTCAAAACACACCTTTTCACCAAGGCTTTTCCCCATTAGTTAGATTAGGTTCATTATCCCTTACCTGCCCTCAACCCCCCCCCCCCCTTTTCCCCTATTGCCCCCTTTCCCTAGCCCTCTTGATTGTGAAGCGACCTTGGGTTTCCTGAAAGGCACTATAGAAATGTGATTTATTATTATTTTATTATTATTAATGTGGTAGTGGTATTGAATGAATGAAAACTTTATTTAACAGATTGCAGAATGGGTACAATACAGTACGGCTGGGTGCAGTGCTAAGGCCACATTCCACGCGCGTGCACACAAAAATGCATTCACAACTTTCACTCGACTTGGCGTGCCGTGCGCCAAGTACCGGTACTCACCTAGCTACTTGTCTTTGCATAACAATAGCATAACAAAGAACGAGAAGAGCAAAACCAAAATACAAGCCCTGTACCAATTGGTGCGGGTTTGCTTGAGCTGTGGAACCTCTCACTATGTGGCAAATGGTCCCGACTGCAAGGATGAGACTTTTTTTTTTTTTATCCACTTTTTCTCCTCCTGTTTTTCTGTGTTAGTTCTCCCATCCCAATTTAGTCATGCCAATTCCCCCCCCCCCTTCCTGGTCATTGCTCGCATGTGCCCCCCACTGGCCGGTCTAGGGAGGGTTGATAGATACTATCACATGTCCCCTCCGATACATGCAGAGTCAGCCAGCCACTTCTTTTCACCTGCCAGCGCGGACTCTCATTGATGAGGTGTAAAGTGTGGGAGGCTCACACTACCCTCGCCATCTCCCTTCCTCGCTGTGCAGGCGCCCTGACAGACCTCTAGGAGTCGCTGTTTACAACGACCAGATTACCACCCAACGGCTTCCCTCCCGCTGACTCTGCCAATTGAGCCAGTATGACGGCCGGCCAAGCCGGAGGCAACGCTGACAGCCGGATTCGATACCAGTGTCTCTCGCATTGGTGACGAGCGCTTAGTCTGCTGCGCCACCCAGCCGCCCTAAGGATGAGACATTTCTTAAGTTGTGCTTTAGAAGGAAACTGTCCTTCTGTAAACTGTAAGTTACATTGTTAATTTAGTTTGTATTTACTTTTCTAGTTTTTGTTAATTCAATTAAAGATATTGCAACTACAATATTGTATCTACAATTACATTTAAAACATTCTTTGTTTTTCAACCATATCTGTTGACAATATAATTTCTTTATATATTGAATGCTACTGTACATCCTGCTACCTTTTTCAGCTTCTCTATTTCAAGGCAATATTTACAAAAACTAAACTAAAACTGTCACACTCCCAGACCAGGGCCCTCATGCATCAACGTGGACGTAGAACTTGACCTACTTCCACACGTAAGCACGGAATGTAGAACTAGCGCACGCACAGGGAAGTCGGCATTCATCACACGTGCGTAAGCAGGCTCTATGCCCTGCCGTGTTGATGAATACCACTTTGTTCTACCGTCAATGCTCGTGCATGATTATCCATATATGGTCATGAAAATGAGGAAACACCCCCCATGGGATGTGAAATAATGGACCGACCCGAGCGGGACTCCGAGAAACTCCACGGAGAATTCACTGCTGTCGAACCAAGAAGACACTATCGCGTATTATGATTTATGGGATAAATAAAAGGCGGACTTGTAAACGGTGATGTCAGATATCAACGGCTCCCTAAAACCATTGCTGCAATTCTGCCTGGACAGCTCAAAATACTAATAAAGACCGTTCGTTGACCACTGTTTGGCGTTGGTTGTGTGTCATTATAACCGTGCTGTATGAATGCCTTTATTAGTTGTGTTCGATTGGCTATATGATTTTTAGAGGCATCTATTTTGTTGTCGGCTAATAAAGACCGCGCTGGAATATGACTGCCTTTTCCCGTGTTGTTTGATTAATACCCACGGATTAAAGTTCTCCTCAATTCTATTCCAAATCGCGATGGATCTCCCGTAAATTGTCTACCTGCTGCATATGATTTCTAGAGGCATACTACAATCTATTTTGATGTCAGTATTGGGTAGCCTATATAAACAATATAATACGAGAGCATGTACAAGAACAATGAATCTCACTGCATGTATGATGTATCCTGCCTTTCAATACATGAACTTGAATTCCATCATGTTTGTGTGCGGGACTCAAGGCTGCTGTCACAATGGGTGGTACCGCCGTACAGTAATAATAATAACAGTCCACACAATATCACGATCCATGCCATAGCCTATGTTCTATTAGGACATGATCTGTGACGACAAATGTTCTAGAATGTTTGATTAAGATATCATACTCTGACAGCATGCCTATGAGCAACAAAAACGCGAACTTGAATCCCATCATATACATAGTCTGTCCACTATAGTGTCATTGCAATGCGTTTTCTATTCTTTCTTATACAGTAAGAAGGGGGAAGAACACTATATTCATATGACTTGTATTCTGCTTACAGCTTCGAAGTTCCACTGGTTTCGTTTAACGTAAAGCCTTTTAAATATAATCAAAACGTTCCCGTGTTTCTGCGGTCTGTGCGCAAAATAATAACGAGTTGAGCTTTATGATTTATGATGAATTGAAAATGGGGGACCTAGGTTCCAGACCTAGGTTGATCGATGCCATCGGCAATCCTCTAGTGAGGCCTGTGATGTTTACACCCGTGCTCGGGAAGATGTTACGTCAGTTTATTATTACATGACTTAACAACACACCGCGTCCGTGTCATTATTATTTGAATACTGTATACAGCATACAGAAACATGGTGTCAGAAGCTGGAACTAGTATTTTATTTGTTGAAGACTAGTTTATGTCGGATTCGGACTCCAGCAGCGGTTCATCTACTGAACGAGAGAGCCAGGACGAAAGTGAGAGAGTAACGTTACCCAGGAGCTCACCAGCGGCAGCTAGCATGGCGGCTAACGTTAATTTTCCACCACCGTCTCCGATGAGCTTCACAGGCGATTGGAGCGTCAATTGGGAGATTTTTCGGTCCGAATATGAAGACTATGTACTCGTCACGGGCATATTGGATAAGGACAAAAGAATACAAGCTGCAACCCTACGGAGCGCGATGGGAAGTGAATGCCGACACATTTACCGGCATAACCTGAACCTCTCTGTAGACGGTCAAGGGGATCCCGCCGTCATACTGGACGAATTGGAGAAGTATTTCAAGCCAGCCAAGAACACTATCTATGAGAGGTACGTTTTCGGGAGTTGCAAACAGGAAGAAGGAGAATCGATTGATCTGTCCCGGGGGAGGTCCACTTTGACTTGGATCCCAATGTTCCTGCAGTTCAGAGCGCCCCTCGAAACGTCCCCATCGCAATGAAAGCAGCAGTCAAGGCCCAGCTGGACAAGTATGAGGCTGATGGCCACATGGCGCCGGTCACAGACCCTACAGATTGGATTAGCAACATGGTGATTGTGAAGAAGCCAGAGAAACTGAGAATATGTATTGATCCAAAGTTTCTGAACAAGGCTCTAAAACGTTCGCACTACATCATGCCTACCTTGGAGGACGTCTTGTACAAACTGCCGAAGGCCAGAGTCTTCACCTTAGTGGATGCCCGGGATGCATTCTTGCAGTGCAAATTGGACGATGAGAGCAGTCTCATGACCACGTTCTGGACCCCCTGGGGGAGGAAGCGGTGGCTCAAGCTACCATTCGGAGTTTCCGTGGCACCCGAGGTGTATCAGCGTAAGCAGCATGAACTCCTGGCCGGTCTGAAAGGCATCGAGCCCATCGCAGATGACATCCTGGTCGTGGGCTGCGGGGACACAGACAAGGAGGCTGAGAGTGACCACGACGCCAAGCTTGTGGCGTTGATGGAGCGCTGCCGCGAGGTCAAACTGCGTCTAGGCGTGAAGAAGCTGCAGTTCAAGGTGGCCGAGGTGCAGTTTCATGGCCACATCCTCTCATCTGCAGGGCTAAAGCCTGACCCGGAGAAGGTGAGAGCCATCAGCGACATGCCCAACCCGACGGACGCCAAAGGTGTACAGCGTCTCATTGGTTTTGCCAACTACTTGGCCAAGTTCATGCCGCATCTATCAAGTGTCTGCGAGCCGCTGCGACGCCTGCTGGACAAGGACACGCCCTGGCACTGGCTGCCTAAACATGAGACAGCGGTTCGTGAGCTCAAGTCACTGGCTACGACCATGCCCGTCCTGCGCTACTATGATGTGACTAAGCCAATCACAGTCCAGAGCGATGCCAGTCAGAGCGGTCTCGGGTGCTGCCTCATGCAGGAAGGCCAGCCAGTCGCATTTGCCTCGAGGGCTCTGAACCCCACGGAAAAGAACTATGCGCAGATTGAAAAAGAGTGTCTCAGCATTGTTTTCGCCTGCCAGAGGTTCCATCATTACCTATACGGCCGCGACCCAATCACAGCAGAAACAGACCATAAGCCTCTGATTTCCATCTTCAGCAAGCCGCTCCTAAATGCACCCAAGAGACTTCAGAGTATGCTCATGACTCTGCAGAGCTATGACCTGAGGGTCATCTACAAACCAGGCCCGGAAATGTTCATCAGTGACACACTCAGCAGGGCTACAGCAGATTGCGCTGGCAGAGGAACAATATACCAGCGACACGCCATCTGTTCTCTGCAGCAGGAACAAGAGGATGTGCAGTGTGTGAATCAGGCGGACTACTTGAATGTGAGTAGCCAGCGTCTGGAGCAAATCAGGCAGCACACCGACCGAGATGAGTGTCTGCAGGCACTGAAGAACACAGTTCTAGTCGGCTGGCCAGAGGTAAAGGAAGAAGCACCTATCATCGCTAGAGAGTACTGGCCTTTCAGGGACGAGATCAGTGTGCAGAATGGAATTATTTTCCGTGGGCAGAAAGTAGTCATCCCAAAGTCTCTGCGCCCAGAGATGCTGACACGCATACATTCGAGTCACATAGGAGGAGAAGCATGCTACCGACACGCTCATGAGACTCTGTATTGGCCCAACATGCAGACAGAAATAAAGGACTTTGTGAGCACCTGCTCAACCTGCAATGTGTATGCCCACAACCAGCAGAGGGAGACAATGCTCTCACATGAGCTACCTACCAGGCCGTGGCAAATCTTAAGTATGGACTTGTTCAGCCACAGGCAGAAGGATTACCTTCTCATAGTCGATCACTATTCAGATTTTTGGGAGATTGAGCTCCTCCCCGACATGGCCGCAGAGACAATCATCAAGCGATGTAAAGCACAATTCGCACGAAATGGCCAACCAGAAAGGGTCATTACAGACAACGGCCCTCAGTTTACCGCTCAGTTCAAACGCTTTGCCTCCGAATGGGAGTTCGAGCATGTGACTTCCTCTCCAAGATACCCGAGGGCGAACGGCAAGGCGGAGTCTGCTGTGAAGATTGCGAAGAATCTACTGCGCAAAGCCGCGCATGATGGTGATGACCCATGGAAGGCCATACTGCACTGGAGGAACACTCCCACTGAAAACATGGGAAGCAGCCCGGCACAACGCCTCATGTCCCGCCGACTGAAGACGTCCATCCCGGCTACGAACAGGCTCCTCGAACCAGCGGTTGTGTTGGGGGTCACGGAAAAGTTGCGCCACAGGAAGCAACTTGCGAAATCCTACTATGACAGATCTGCCCGGGATTTGCCGGAGCTGGAAGTCGGGGAGGCTGTCAGGATGAAACCCCTGCCGGGTGATAACACTGGCCAATGGAGAGTCGGGACCTGCCTCCAAAGGGTGGCGCCAAGGTCGTATCTGGTTAATGTTGAGGGCTACCTGTACCGTCGTAACAGAGTAGACCTCAGAGTAGCTGAGCCAACGGCGAGGGACACACACGAAACAAATGGGCCTGAGGCAGCACGAGCTCCGGATATTTCTGCTCCAGAGACTGTAGAGGCTCTCCCAGCGGTGACTGAGCCACCAAGCCCGGTCAGACTCTCACCCAAGGCCTTTTCTGGCCCAGTCAGTGCCCCGCTTTCAGATGGGCGCACTTACACAAGGGTTGGACGGCTATCTAAACCACCTCAGAAACTCACTATGTGATAAATGTGATGTAGCTGTTGTTGTAAAAAAAAAAAAAAAGGAAAAAAAGAAAAGATACTGTAAAACATACTGTTTGTTCAATGCTGTTGTTGTTAACCATCTTTGGTTAATTTGGAAACTGAGATTTTGCACTACGTTCAAATGTGTTGTTACCATACAGTTTAGCACTTGTTCAAATGTGTTAGTTCACTTGGAAAAGGAAGATGTTCCAGACCTAGGTTGATCGATGCCATCGGCAATCCTCTAGTGAGGCCTGTGATGTTTACACCCGTGCTCGGGAAGATGTTACGTCAGTTTATTATTACATGACTTAACAACACACCCGTGTCATTATTATTTGAATACTGTATACAGCATACAGAAACACCTGATGTAAACAAGACGAAAGTCTTTCTCTGGTCTGCATCCCCTTAACAATTGTATGTACTGAGCTGTACTGTACTGTACCCATTCTGCAATCTGTTAATAAACTTTTCAATCAATCAATCAATCAAGCTACGCGGAGCGCAGTCAGTCAGTAGCCTACACCCCGTATATTCCGATAACGCTATATAAACCATGCTGCATTCATTCTGAGAGAAAGATCTATTATTCCAAATGCTATTTATAGGGTTTTGACCATAATTACACTACTGTTGCTATTTTACAATGAACTATAATGAACTACGGTTCGTACAGAACGTGCCAGTGTTATTATGCACAGAAGCTCATTTCCTTGTTGTAATAATATATTCTACCACTGGGCGCTAGGTACGCCAGGTCTGACCTGTGCGTAGATGTACGCACGAAGTCAAGTTCAAGTTCAAATTGATGAATCCCACTCTTTGCTTAGAAATGATCGTACGCACAGGGTAAGCACAGATCTGTGCGTAGAACACGTTGATGCATGAGGGCCCAGCTCATGTCTGGGAGAGAGAATGCCCCAGGCAAAGAGTTGACAGTTGTGTCATATCGCCATCTAGCGGTCACCTGCAGACGATGCAGTCAACATTGATCCTGCTTGGTCATATTAATAACATTCTGCTGTGGCAATTAGTCTCTATGTTACAAGTGTTGTCTGTTTAGGTGTTCTCTGTGTTGGCATTCTGATTCTGTGTTTTTGTATTTAGCCTAGTCCTTGTTCCAGTATTGTTGATTATTGTATTAGTTCTAGTGCCTTCTTCCCCCAGCTGTTTTCCATTAGTAATCATTGTAATTAGTCTTTGTATTTAAGGGTGGGTCTGTCCTCACTTCCTTGTGGTGTCATTTCCTCCAGTACCCCGTGTTGTTCCCGTATCGTGCCTATGTCCTATCATGTGAGTTGTTGTCCAGTCAGTGAGCTTGTTCTTCTGTTTGTTTTGTTAGCTTTGTTTGGTGCTCTTTGTTTTTTGTGATCAGTCCGTGTTTGTTCCAGAGCCAGCCCGGCTGTGCCTCCTTTGTTTTGTTGTTTTGGTTGTAGTAAATATCCCTTCTTTAAAGGATAACTCCACTATTTTGGGAAATTTGCTTATTTAACATCTTCCCTGGAGTTAGACAAGAAGATACATACCTTTTTTGTCTCTGTGCGTGCATTTTAGCTTTGGGAATAGACGCTCCGTTAGCATAGCTTAGCTTCATCACTGGAAGTGAGGCAGGACAGTAGCCTTACAGTGCCTTACAGTGTATTGCAAGGTCTGACATTGACCAAACTTGATATGCATGACCTTGGTGGGCTCTAGGTCAACTCCTGCAAAGGGGGTCAATGTCAGACTTTGCAATCAAAAGTTAGGGGGCTAATAACCCTTGCCATAATTTCAGTGCGCCCCCTAACTTTTGATTGCAAGGTCTGACATTGACCCCCTTTTCAGGAGTTGACCTAGAGCCCACCAAGGTCATGCATATCAAATTTGGTCAATGTCAGACCTTGCAATACACTGTAAGGCACTGTAAGGCTACTGTCCTGCCTCACTTCCAGTGATGAAGCTAAGCTATGCTAACGGAGCGTCTATTCCCAAAGCTAAAATGCACGCACAGAGACAAAAAAGGTATGTATCTTCTTGTCTAACTCCAGGGAAGATGTTAAATAAGCTAATTTCCCAAAATAGTGGAGTTCCCCTTTAAGCTTCACCCCTCATCTCTGCCTCGTTCCTTCTCCCTTGTCTGCAAACTGTGTTCTCACCTTCATTAGCACCACCAATCGTTACATAAAACTAATTTCCTATACAAACATGTTTCCTACTATTTATGCTCATTCTAATCATAATGCTGGTTGGAGCTGTTCTGTGCGCACGCGAGGGAACATTTATGCGCATGCGCGCGCGTGCATGCATGTGACGTCATTAAAACAGCATGCAACCACTTATGAAATCACCACTGCATCACTGAGTATGACTCAATACACACAATTGTTAAGGGGATGCAGACCAGAGAAAGACTTTCGTCTTGTTTACATCAGGGTCCCCCATTTTCAATTCATAATTCCTTCTTTCGCCGCCGTAGACGGCTTTGGATGAGCAGCTTCTCTCCTCCTCAAACTAGATTTCCACCAAGACGTTCATCACCATACATCAGCATCACCCGCCGCACCGATAGGTCCGTATAAATCAAGACTATAGGGAGCTGTAGTGGTTACGTCAGTGCTGTTTCCGGCCGGTCCACCTCGCAAAATTGCAACGTATTTCCCCATTGCCCATTTCTAAATCGTCTCGTTTAAAACAAATAAAGCATGAACATTGGCATGGTGTACCTTTCTGTGTGTATTCATCCACAATCTATAGCTCAACATGAAACAATTCGCAATTAATCGTAAAATAATTACGTAGAATTTTATTTCAACCAAAAATGTTTAAACAATAATGTTAGTGGTAGACATGGAAAGCTTTCCAATGTTCATAAGATAAGATAAGATAAGATATTCCTTTATTGATCCCCTTGGGGAAATTCAGGCATCATAGCAGCATGGGGGAAGGGGGGGGGTACAGGTAGCAAAAACAACACAAGCAGTGTAAACAAATAGGTCAATATAATTTACTATCTAACTAACTGAAATATATATTCACAGTATTCACAGTGTCACATAAGGTGCAGTATGCATAAGGTAGTGTTATAATTTACTATCTAACTAACTGAAATATACATTATTCACAGTATCACAGTATCCACATAAGGTGCAGTATGCCTAAGGTAGTGTTATTGTCCTCCTTGGGTTCCTATTAGTTCTAGGTCAATGTCTGGCAGCAGTCACTGCCCACTGTTGTGGAGCCTGATGGCCGCTGGTATGAAGGACTGTCCGAGGCGGTTAGTTGAGTGTTGGGGGGGTATGAGTCTGTGGCTGAACGTGCTTCTCATCTTGACTAGCTCGTCGTAGAGAGGGTGGTAAGGGTTCTCCAGGATACCTAGACATCTAGTCTAGGTAGCTTGACTCCCACCACGGAGCTAGCCTTCCTCACCAGCTTGTTGAGCTTGTTGGTGTCCCTCGAGTTGATGTAGCCTCCCCATCATGAGGCAGAATTCTTACAATAGCCAATAATCCTTTTTCCCAATGATAAATCCCTAAACGGGTGGACCTCGCGGGCGGTCCAAAGTGACGTCAGACGACACCTCCCTATGGGCGAGCCTATAGCTCAGCTGGACCCCCCCCCCCCGGTCAGTCAGACAGTTGCTCTTGTAGACCGGCCCTCTGGGGCTCCGGCCAAAAATTTATGAAAAGACGCTCGGTTTGTAAATTGGATTGAAAAGTCGCCTCCATCTCTCGTTCTCCGCCTCGCGGACGTCCCTCTCGCCTTTTTCCCTCCTCCTCTCCTCCTCTCTTCCTCTCTTCTTCTCCTCCTCTCTTCCTCTCCTCCTCTCTTCCTCTCTTCCTCTCCTCCTCTCCTCCTCTCTTCCTCTCCTCCTCTCTTCCTCTCCTCCTGTCCTCTCTCCTCTCCTCCTCTCCTCCTCTCTTCTCCTCTCCTCCTCTCCTCCTCTCCTCCTCCTCTCCTCCTCTCCTCCTCCTCTCCTCCTCTTCTCCTCCTCTCCTCTCTCCTCTCCTCCTCTCCTCCTCTCCTCCTCTCTTCCTCTCCTCCTCTCCTCCTCTCTTCCTCTTCTCCTCTCCTCCTCCTCTCTTCCTCTCTTCCTCTCTTCCTCTCCTCTCCTCTCTCTTCTCCTCCTCTCCTCCGTGGCGGCGGGTAACGCGAGGCCCTGAGGCCCACGGGAGTCAACATCGTTAGAAAACACACTTTCATCAATAAAGTCCAACACACACACAAACACACACACACACACACACACACTGAACAGAGACCCCTCTTTTCCCTTCAACATCCCACTCCACCCGGCCCAACCCTGCATTCCTCTGCGCCCCCCCCTCGCACACACACACACACACACACACACACACACACACACACACACATACACACCACCTGAACAAGCCGCAATTGAGGGGGTAGTCTGGGGGCGGGGGGTGAGGGGGTGAGGAAGGGGGATGTGAGGTGAGGCTGTACAGTAACTAGCCAGACAGATTTCCTACTGAACTGAACATGCTGTGCTGTGTGTGTGTGTGTGTGTGCGTGTGTGTGTGTTTGTCTGCTAATGTGTGTGTGTGTGTGTGTGTATGTGTGTGTGTGTGTATGTGTGTGTGTGTGTGTGTGTGTGTGTGTGTTTGTCTGCTAATGTGTGTGTGTGTGTGTGTTTGTCTGCTAATGTGTGTGTGTGTGTGTGTGTGTGTTTGTCTGCTAATGTGTGTGTGTGTGTGTGTGTGTTTGTCTGCTAATGTGTGTGTGTGTGTGTGTGTGCTTATGTCTATCAGTGTGTGTTTGGTGTGTTTGTCTGCCTGTGTGTGTGTGTGTGTGTGTGTGTGTGTGTGTGTGTGTGTGTGTGTGTGTGTGTGAGAGAGAGAGAGAGAGAATGAGTGTGTGTGTGTGTCTATCTGCCAGTGTGTGTGTTTATGTCTGCCAGTGTGTGTGTATGTGAGAGAGTGAGTGTGTGTGTATCTGCCAGTGTGTGTGTGTGTGTTTATGTCTGCCAGTGTGTGTGTATGTGAGAGAGTGAGTGTGTGTGTATGTATGTGTGTGTGTCAGCAAGTGTGTGTGAGAGAGAGAGTGAGTGTGTGTGTTTATCTGCCTGTGTGTGTGTGTGTGTAAGGGAGAGAGAGAGAGAGAGAGAGAGAGAGATGAGAGTGTGTGTTAATGTGTGTGTGTGTGTGTGTGAGGGAGAGAGAGAGAGAGAGAGAGAGATGTGTGTGTGTGTGTGTGTGTGTGTGTGTGTGTGTGTATGTGTGTGTGTGTGTGTGTGTGTGTGTGTGTGTGTGTGTGTGTGTGTGTGTGTGTGTGTGTGTGTGTGTGTGTGTGTGTGTGTGTGTGTGTGTGTGTGTGTGTGTGTGTGTGTGTGTGTGTGTTAATGTGTGTATATTGGATAGGAGATGAAAGATTAAGGGATATGTTATTTCTGGACTGGCTGCATCTGTGGCTTATAACATAAGACAGTATGCACACACACACATGCATACACATACGAAAACACACACACACACACACACACATGCATCCACATACATAAACACACACATCCACATATGTAAACACACACACACACATGCATCCACATACATAAACACACACATCCACATAATGTAAACATACGCACACATAATACGCACAAATACACATGGACATGCAGTGTACATACAAAGAGAAACACACACAGGTTACGTAACGGCTCGTCCTCAATCTGCACGACAAACACAAACACGCCGGGACTGGAGTGGTGGCAAAAGTACTCAGTTCCTTTATTAAGTAAAAGTAGAAATACCCAGATAAATGAGTACTCTGGTAAAAGCCCTCCATTCAAATTCGGCTTAAGTAAAAGTAGAGAAGTATTTGCTATTGAAGGTACTTAAGTATTTCAAGTAAAAGTATGCATTCTACACAATGTTTGTGTATTCCAGTGCTTGGGAGCATTCATTACTTGAACCATTGACCTCTAAAGGTTGTGTTAAAGTGGTATGTGGTCCAGTTATGCTGCTCTGATTAAAAGTTTTGTTAAAGTACATTTACATTTAGTCATTTAGCTGACGCTTTTATCCAAAGCGACTTACAAGTTTTGTACGACAAGTCAGCAGGAAGGGTACAACTCTATTAGCTGAGTAACAATGTTCATCAAAGTGTTGAGTGCTACAATGTAGGTTAGTATATTAGGACAAGTGCATGACAGTAAGGTTAGTTTGGTTTTAACATTTCTTTATTTCAGATATTGATTGAAGAAGTGTGTCTTTAGTTGACGGCGAAAGATTGGTTGGGTTTCGGCTGTCCTAACTGTGGTGGGAAGTTTGTTCCACCATTGTGGGGCAATGACTGAGAATAGGCGGCTTCTCTTTTGATGACCCTCCCGGAGCTCGGATAGGGGTGGGTCTGAGGCGGCCAGAAGATGCAGAGCGTAGGGGTCTTGAGCGTGTGTAGTTAAAGACCATTGACCAGAGGTAGGCGGGAGCCGTTCCCTTTGCGATATGCCAGGTCGAGGGCCTTGAAGCGGATTTGTGCGGCAATGGGGAGCCAGTGCAGGTCTCTAAGAAGTGGAGTGACATGGGCCGACTTCGGTAGGTTTGAGATCAGGCGGGCGGCTGCATTCTGAATGAGTTGAAGAGGCTTGGTGGCAGTGGTCGGAAGGCCAGCAAGCAGTGCATTGCAGTAGTCGAGGCGGGAGATGACTGTTGATTGGACGAGAAGTTGGGTGGCTTCTTTTGTCAGGAAGGGGGCGGATCCTTCTGACATTACTTACTTACTTAGGCCTTTAAATTCCCAAAGGAACATAGGCCGTCGACGAAGCTCCTCCATCCTCTTCGGTCTTTGGTCTGCCTCTCTTCCTCCTGCCCTGTGGGTTCCATGTCAGCGCCCGCTTTGTGATTGATTTCTTTCTTCTGAGTGTGTGACCTATCCACTTCCACTTCCTCCTCCGGATTTGAATTTCTATTGTGTCCTGTTTGGTGAGTTCCCACAGGTTGGCGTTAGAGATGGTGTTGGGCCAGTATATTCCCAGGAGGCGTCTGAGGCACCGCTTGGTGAAGGTCTGTAGCTTGTTGAGTATAGTGGTGGTGGTTTTCCAGGATTCTGAGCCATATAGTAGAGTGGTCTTTACGTTTGAGTTGAAGATCTGTAGCTTGGTCTTGAGTGACAGGTTTTTTGCCTTCCAGATGATGTTTAGCATGTTGAATGATGTCCTTGCCTTTCCAATCCTGGCTTGGACATCTTCCGTACCCCCTTCCACAGAAATGATGCTTCCAAGGTAAGTGAAGCTGTTTACATCCTCTAATGGGTTTTGTTCCATGGTTATGGGTGTGTTGTTCTTGCTGTTGATACGCATTACTTTGGTTTTGGATGAGTTTATTTTGAGCCCGAGCAGAGCAGCAGTTTCTTCCAGTTTTCCCGATTTTTCCTGCATCTGTTGATGTGTGTGAGCCAGTAGTGCCAGGTCATCAGCAAAATCCAGATCTTCCAGCTGCTCTGTCAAGCTCCATTGTATGCCGGTTTTTCTGTTGCTGGTTGTTTCTTTCATCACCCAGTCTATACAGAGGAGGAAAAGAAAGGGTGAGAGCAGGCACCCCTGCCGCACACCAGTCAGGACCTCGAAAGCTTCTGATATACATCCTTCATGGAGGACTTGACAGCATTTCCCTATCCACACTGTCAAAGGCTTTCTCAAAATCTATGAAATTCACATAGACAGAAGAGTTCCATTCAATAGACTGTTCGATGATAATCCTAAGGGTGGCGATTTGGTCTCCACAGGATCGGTTGTTCCTGAAGCCAGCCTGGTTTTCCCTCAGTTTCTCATCGACCCACTTCTGGAGCCTTTCCAGCAGGATGTGGTTGAGCACCTTCCCCGGTGTTGAAAGGAGCAGTATTCCTCTGTAGTTTTTACATTCCCTGAGGTCTCCTTTTTTGGGGATATTCACGATGTGGCCATCTTTCCAGTCAGATGGGACATTTTCTTTCTCCCAGATGGTTTGCATGAGGTGGTGGAGCATGTTGGTGGAGGTTTCAATGTCAGCCTTAAGAGCTTTGATGTTACAAATCAGCTGTGACTTTGTAAACAAGTGATTTCTTCATATCATGCATTAATATGTCAAATCCATTTTAGCTCTATTTCCTAATTCGCTTCCAAGATTTATATTTGAATACATTTTATTCTAGTCTTGTCTACTTCTATATTTTCCTTGTTGGAAAAGGATTCAGCTTCTTGTCAGTAAAAAGAGCTAATATATTGTAAACAAAACCGTGCGTTTTAAATGTAAACAATCATTATTCACATACTTCATTCATCTTTATCATTCATTCTGTGCAAACGCTCAAAGTCAACTGTTCCATTGATTGATTGATTGAAAACTTTATTAACGGATTGCAGAATGGGTACAATACAGTACAGCTCAATACACACAATTGTTAAGGGGATGCAGACCAGAGAAAGACTTTCGTCTTGTTTACATCAGGGTCCCCCATTTTCAATTCATCAGGACATATATGACATACATGACATACAGATAGTCAGTACTGCTACATCTATACATTTATGACATACCAGATTTGCAAATACAGTACTGTTTGTGATACAAAAGGAGTCAAGAAAAGGGAGTATATACATTTGACGTAGAAACTGTACATTGGAGGAGGTTGGGTGGGGGGGTTGGGTACATTGGGATATTGACAACCATACTGGGTAATTTACATTGGAGGTGGTTGGGGGGGGGGGGCACACTGTATAAACAAGTAAAACTGTACATTGAGGGGGGGGGAGGAGACACTGTACAAACAAACAAAATTGTACATTGGACTATTGACAAAACCATACTAGGTAAATGACTGTACATTGGAGGGGGTTGGGTTAGGATATTTACAGGGGCCAGTGTTGAATTGGAGTCTCCCGTAGGTGTCCCTTGAGAGAGGTTTTGAAAGTGGGTAGTGATCCACATTCCTTTACAGCTTTGGGTAGGGCGTTCCACATTGATGTGGCATAATTGCGAAACGTGTTTAGTCCCTTATTTGAGCCGAATCTGGGTTTAACATGATTTGTGGAGCTCCCTCTGGTGTTGTGATCGTGGTATTCACTGACCTTTGGGAAGTATTTTGACATGTACATGGGTACCTTGGTCGTGTAGTGTATCTTGTAGACCAGGCCCATTGCTAGTTGCTGTACTCTGTCGTCTACTCTAAGCCATCCTAGGTTGTCAAAGTGGGCAGGGGTGAGGTGGGTTCTAGGAGTAAGGTCAAGCAGTAGTCTGACCAGTTTGTTTTGAGATGTTTGTAATTTTGTTTTTAGCGCCTTTGAGGTGCTTTGGTACCATGAGGTGCAAGCATAGTCGTAGTACCCCTGAATGAGTGCTCCTGCCAGAGTCTTCAGGGTATTCTTGTTTACCAGAGAGGAGATCCGGTACAAGAATCGAGTTCGTTGGTTGACTTTTTTTATTACATTGGATGCCATTTTGTCACAGGAGAGATTAGCCTCTAGGATGGAACCCAGGTAGGTAATTTCATCTTTCCTTGTGACAATATTGTCACCCACTGTAACTGAGAAGCCGTCGGTCTTGCTGAGTTTGTTATTTGAACCGAAGAGAATGGACTCTGTTTTGCCCATGTGTAATGATAGTTTGTTATCAGCGAGCCATATGCAGATTCTGCCTAGTTCCGAGCTGAGGGTTTTTTCAACCTGTAACTTGTTCTTGTCAGAGACCAGCAGGGCTGAGTCGTCCGCAAACAGGAACAAGTTGCAGTCACAAGCTGACGACATGTCATTTGCATAAATTAGGAACAGTAGCGGTCCTAGTATGCTTCCTTGTGGAACACCACAGCTCACTGTGAGGGGGGGGGATAGGGTACCGTTTACCTCCACCATCTGTTCCCTCCCCTCAAGGTAGGATTGCATCCAGCTCACTGATAGACTATCAAAACCAATTGCTTTTAGCTTGTCAATCAGAATGGAGTGATTGACCGTGTCAAAGGCCTTTTGTAGGTCCAGCATGACCATGCCGCAGTATTTGCCTGCGTCCACCTCTTGTTTGATGTGGTCATTCAAATAGAGAAGGCATGTGTCAGTGGAGTGGGATGTTCTGAAGCCAGATTGGAATTCGTAGATTAGATTTTTTTCCGCTAGGTACTTTTCGACCTGTTCGTAGACTATTTTTTCCATGACTTTCGAGATGGAGGTGAGAATAGAAACAGGGCGGTAGTTGCCTGGGTCTAATTTGCTGCCCTTTTTGTGCAGAGGGGTCACCCTCGCAATTTTGAAGTCCTTGGGGACGTGTCCCTGTTTTTTTTTTAAACTTTATTTTTTTAGCGTTTATCGCTTTTCTGGTCAAGCATGACCGACAGTTGTAGGGTGAAACGGGAGAGAGAGCAGGGGGAGACATTCGGCAAATGACGGCGAGTCCGGGAATCGAACTCGGAGTCAACCAGATCCGTGACGCAGCACGGAGTCCCGCGCGAGCGCGGTAACATGGTGTGCTACTGGAGCACCCACGTGTCCCTGTTTTATGGAGAGGTTTATTATGTGTGTGATGATTGGGGTGATGGCGTACATACGTACATCCGGCTTCAACATGGACGGTCGCATTTTACGTAGCTCCCGTAACCAACGCAACAGAGCAACAACAAAAAAGTACTTTGCGCATTTTCTACTTTCCCTCCTGTGGATTATGGATTTGTACCTGAATTCACAACTCAAGCAGCAACTCCAGACAGAAGTGGAGGGTAGCGAAAACGTAAATCAGCAGTCCCATTGCGACTTCTACTTGTTAACGGGCACGGAGAGGAAACATCCAGCCTTCGGAGCCACGGCGATCCACGCAGTACTTACTGCAAATCCGGAACGAAAGAAATTACCCCCGGCAGGCAAGTGTAATAAGAGATCAATGTTTTTATTATATCTGCTCATGTCGGGTGACATACATCAGAACCCTGGTCCCGTAATGACACGGAACCAGAGACTACAGCAAGAAGCGATGGAGGTTCCCATCGCGACCAACAGCATCAACAACGCAACCTGTGGCTACATCCACAGCGCGGGCGGCGAAGCTCCCCCAATGACGCCACAGCAGACGAGCACACGTGAGGCAGTGACGAGAGGAGGTGAACCGAGGGTCGAAACCATGACGACCATCTCGACGCGGGATGTAAACATCTCGACGCCCGATAGCCGGCTAGCTAGCAGAGCTAACAACGAAAACAACCAGGAACGAGTCCTTTGTTGTTCCAGCACGGCGCGGGACCCGACCCCCCCCTCCCCCCTCCTTTGTTGTTCCAGCACGGCGCGGGACCCGACCCCCCCCTCCCCCCTTCTTTGTTGTTCCAGCACGGCGCGGGACCCGACCCCCCCCTCCCCCCTTCCCACCCACAACAACACAGAGGAACAGATCACAAACGAACAATACTTCGAACCTGCCAACATCAATGAAATAACCAACGCCAATGGACTGAACATTTTTCACATTAACATTAACAGCTTAAAAAACAAATTGGATGAAATCAAACAAATATTCATAAATGGTAAGGCAAACATACTGTGCTTCTCAGAAACTAAGCTCGACGATTCTGTAAAAGATCCAGAGATAGAGATTGAGAACTACTCAATAATCAGGAATGATAGGAACAAACATGGAGGTGGTGTCTGTATGTACATACACAAGGACACCAAATTCATCAACAGAAATGACCTGAATCATAAATCAATTGAAACTGTATGGGTGGAAATCCTATTCGAAAGGGCGAAATCCCTACTGGTTGGCACAGTCTACAGGCCGCCAGATCATAGTGGCTTTTATGATACACTGGATGGGTGTTTAGCTGGAGTTGAGGATGTAGACAAAATTCTTATTGGAGACTGGAACACGGATATGCAACGAAAAGATGCACCCGTCTTCAAGGCCTTCAGTAGGTTTTGTGATCTGCATGGCCTCAGCCAGCTAATCACCCAACCCACACGTGTATGTGAATCAACTCAGACTACCATTGACCTCATTCTGACCTCCGACAAGTCCAAGATCTCAAATAAAGGGGTTATAGCATGTGGGTTAAGTGATCATTATATGATATTCTGTACCCGAAAAAAACTAAAACAAAAGGCTGGCTGCCACAAAACAGTCACATCTAGAGACCTCAAAACCTACTCTAGCGAGGCCTTCAACCTTGAACTGGAGAGTCTGGACTGGTCAGATGAACTCAATGGTACACTGGTTGACGAAACATGGCTTGGTTTCAAAACCAAATTCTCAGCAATACTAAACGACATGGCCCCCCTAAGAACCACCAGGGTAAAAAATCGCGCTGAGCCGTGGATGCACTCCGAAATACTGGCCGCTATGAAAACCAGAGACAAAAAATGCTCTGAGTTTCGTAAAAGTCAGTCAAAGCTTACTAAAAGCACGAGCAGTGAACTCCAAGCCCACGTGACTGAACTCAAACTAGAAAGAAACAGACTAAGAAACGACGTAAACTCCATGATCAAAACTGCAAAAAAGAATTTCATCAATGACAAAACTGAGGAAAACAAAAACAAACCACGTGAACTTTGGAAATTACTCAATAATCAACTAGGATGCAGTAAAAAACTTAAAGCCAGATTCTCAAACATAAACATAAAAACGGACAACACGCTCATCACAGACAAGCTGGATGTAGCCAATTACTTAAACATTTTCTTCACAAACATAGCCACAACACTGGTAAACAAACTACCCTCCCACTCAGGGCTTTATGGGGTAGAACACATAGTAGCTTACTACAAAAACCTAGGGGTCCGCAAGGACGACTTCAAGCTGGAAATGGTAACAACAGATGAGGTACTCAATAAACTGAGCGCCCTCCAACCTAACAAGGCCACTGGCCATGACAACATCCCCTCCAAATTCCTCAGAGACTCAGCAGCCGCCATCACACCAATCATCACACACATAATAAACCTCTCCATAAAACAGGGACACGTCCCCAAGGACTTCAAAATTGCGAGGGTGACCCCTCTGCACAAAAAGGGCAGCAAATTAGACCCAGGCAACTACCGCCCTGTTTCTATTCTCACCTCCATCTCGAAAGTCATGGAAAAAATAGTCTACGAACAGGTCGAAAAGTACCTAGCGGAAAAAAATCTAATCTACGAATTCCAATCTGGCTTCAGAACATCCCACTCCACTGACACATGCCTTCTCTATTTGAATGACCACATCAAACAAGAGGTGGACGCAGGCAAATACTGCGGCATGGTCATGCTGGACCTACAAAAGGCCTTTGACACGGTCAATCACTCCATTCTGATTGACAAGCTAAAAGCAATTGGTTTTGATAGTCTATCAGTGAGCTGGATGCAATCCTACCTTGAGGGGAGGGAACAGATGGTGGAGGTAAACGGTACCCTATCCCCCCCCTCACAGTGAGCTGTGGTGTTCCACAAGGAAGCATACTAGGACCGCTACTGTTCCTAATTTATGCAAATGACATGTCGTCAGCTTGTGACTGCAACTTGTTCCTGTTTGCGGACGACTCAGCCCTGCTGGTCTCTGACAAGAACAAGTTACAGGTTGAAAAAACCCTCAGCTCGGAACTAGGCAGAATCTGCATATGGCTCGCTGATAACAAACTATCATTACACATGGGCAAAACAGAGTCCATTCTCTTCGGTTCAAATAACAAACTCAGCAAGACCGACGGCTTCTCAGTTACAGTGGGTGACAATATTGTCACAAGGAAAGATGAAATTACCTACCTGGGTTCCATCCTAGAGGCTAATCTCTCCTGTGACAAAATGGCATCCAATGTAATAAAAAAAGTCAACCAACGAACTCGATTCTTGTACCGGATCTCCTCTCTGGTAAACAAGAACACCCTGAAGACTCTGGCAGGAGCACTCATTCAGGGGTACTACGACTATGCTTGCACCTCATGGTACCAAAGCACCTCAAAGGCGCTAAAAACAAAATTACAAACATCTCAAAACAAACTGGTCAGACTACTGCTTGACCTTACTCCTAGAACCCACCTCACCCCTGCCCACTTTGACAACCTAGGATGGCTTAGAGTAGACGACAGAGTACAACAACTTGCAATGGGCCTGGTCTACAAGATACACTACACAACCAAGGTACCCATGTACATGTCAAAATACTTCCCAAAGGTCAGTGAATACCACGATCACAACACCAGAGGGAGCTCCACAAATCATGTTAAACCCAGATTCGGCTCAAATAAGGGACTAAACACGTTTCGCAATTATGCCACATCAATGTGGAACGCCCTACCCAAAGCTGTAAAGGAATGTGGATCACTACCCACTTTCAAAACCTCTCTCAAGGGACACCTACGGGAGACTGCAATTCAACACTGGCCCCTGTAAATATCCTAACCCAACCCCCTCCAATGTACAGTCATTTACCTAGTATGGTTTTGTCAATAGTTCAATGTACAATTGTGTTTGTTTGTACAGTGTCTCCTCCCCCCCCCCCCTCAATGTACAGTGTTACTTGTTTATACAGTGTGCCCCCCGGCCCCCCCCCCCCCCCCCCAACCACCTCCAATGTAAATTACCCAGTATGGTTGTCAATATCCCAATGTACCCAACCCCCCCCACCCAACCTCCTCCAATGTACAGTTTCTACGTCAAATGTATATACTCCCTTTTCTTGACTCCTTCTGTATCACAAACAGTACTGTATTTGCAAATCTGGTATGTCATAAATGTATAGATGTAGCAGTACTGACTATCTGTATGTCATGTATGTCATATATGTCTATATGAATTGAAAATGGGGGACCCTGATGGAAACAAGACAAACGTCTTTCTCAGGTCTGCATCCCCTTAACAATTGTATGTATTGAGCCGTACTGTATTGTACCCATTCTGCAATCTGTTAAATAAAGTTTTCATTCATTCATTCATTCATGGCGGCTGCTGAGTCTCTGAGGAATTTGGAGGGGATGTTGTCATGGCCAGTGGCCTTGTTAGGTTGGAGGGCGCTCAGTTTATTGAGTACCTCATCTGTTGTTACCATTTCCAGCTTGAAGTCGTCCTTGCGGACCCCTAGGTTTTTGTAGTAAGCTACTATGTGTTCTACCCCATAAAGCCCTGAGTGGGAGGGTAGTTTGTTTACCAGTGTTGTGGCTATGTTTGTGAAGAAAATGTTTAAGTAATTGGCTACATCCAGCTTGTCTGTGATGAGCGTGTTGTCCGTTTTTATGTTTATGTTTGAGAATCTGGTTTTAAGTTTTTTACTGCATCCTAGTTGATTATTGAGTAATTTCCAAAGTTCACGTGGTTTGTTTTCGTTTTCCTCAGTTTTGTCATTGATGAAATTCTTTTTTGCAGTTTTGATCATGGAGTTTACGTCGTTTCTTAGTCTGTTTCTTTCTAGTTTGCGTTCAGTCACGTGGGCTTGGAGTTCACTGCTCGTGCTTTTAGTAAGCTTTGACTGACTTTTACGAAACTCAGAGCATTTTTTGTCTCTGGTTTTCATAGCGGCCAGTATTTCGGAGTGCATCCACGGCTCAGCGCGATTTTTTACCCTGGTGGTTCTTAGGGGGGCCATGTCGTTTAGTATTGTTGAGAATTTGGTTTTGAAACCAAGCCATGTTTCTTCAACCAGTGTACCATTGAGTTCATCTGACCAGTCCAGACTCTCCAGTTCAAGGTTGAAGGCCTCGCTAGAGTAGGTTTTGAGGTCTCTAGATGTGACTGTTTTGTGGCAGCCAGCCTTTTGTTTTAGTTTTTTTCGGGTACAGAATATCATATAATGATCACTTAACCCGCATGCTATAACCCCTTTATTGGAGATCTTGGACTTGTCGGAGGTCAGAATGAGGTCAATGGTAGTCTGAGTTGATTCACATACACGTGTGGGTTGGGTGATTAGCTGGCTGAGGCCGTGCAGATCACAAAACCTACTGAATGACTTGAAGACGGGTGCATCTTTTCGTTGCATATCCGTGTTCCAGTCTCCAATAAGAATTTTGTCTACATCCTCAACTCCAGCCAAACACCCATCCAGTGTATCATAAAAGCCACTATGATCTGGCGGCCTGTAGACTGTGCCAACCAGTAGGGATTACGCCCTTTCGAATAGGATTTCCACCCATACAGTTTCAATTGATTTATGATTCAGGTCATTTCTGTTGATGAATTTGGTGTCCTTGTGTATGTACATACAAACACCACCTCCATGTTTGTTCCTATCATTCCTGATTATTGAGTAGTTCTCAATCTCTATCTCTGGATCTTTTACGGAATCGTCAAGCTTAGTTTCTGAGAAGCACAGTATGTTTGCCTTACCATTTATGAATAATTGTTTGATTTCATCCAATTTGTTTTTTAAGCTGTTAATGTTAATGTGAAAAATGTTCAGTCCATTGGCGTTGGTTATTTCATTGATGTTGGCAGGTTCGAAGTATTGTTCGTTTGTGATCTGTTCCTCTGTGTGGGGCTGGGGGGCTTTGTTGTTGTGGGTGGGAAGGGGGGAGGGGGGGGTCTGGTCCCGCGCCGTGCTGGAACAACAAAGAAGGGGGGAGGGGGGGGGAGGGTCCCGCGCCGTGCTGGAACAACAAAGGACTCGTTCCTGGTTGTTTTCGTTGTTAGCTCTGCTAGCTAGCCGGCTATCGGGCGTCGAGATGTTTAAATCCCGCGTCGAGTTGGTCGTCATGGTTTCGACCCTCGGTTCACCTCCTCTCGTCACTGCCTCACGTGTGCTCGTCTGCTGCGGCGTCATTGGGGGAGCTTCGCCGCCCGCGCTGTGGATGTAGCCACAGGTTGCGTTGTTGATGCTGTTGGTCGCGATGGGAACCTCCATCGCTTCTTGCGTTGCCAGACCAAGTCTTCTAGCCTGAGTTCTGGTCAAAACCGGGCCTGGGTTTAAATGAATGTCTCCCGAAAGTAGCAGAACCAGGATGATCATGGTCCTACGGTCCAATCTGCCAGTCGGGGGTAAGTTTTTCCATTCACTGTAAACCCCGGATGTTTCATCCTGAAGCAACTCCATTTGTAAGCATATTGCTCAAATCATACTTTAGTTCCCCCCCACAGGCTATACATATAAAACATTCGTCCAACATTATCCAAACATATTTTCCTTCTCTGCTATGTTGATACAGCACGTCAACGATACTAATCATTTTTGTCAATGAAACCTATTCTCCCGTGGGAACTGGCGGTGCTGACGTAACACTCATTAATTTAAGCCAATGGGCGTTCACATTGTTCACAGTTATACAACACACAGACCAATGAGAGACGTCGATATTCGATGCAAACTCTCCATTCATTCAAATACCGGAAGTAAACACGTTCGTTTTGTGATTTCTTTAAACGCTTTTTTATCACATGAAATCATAAGATAATATCCTTATTCTAACGTGAATAGATATAAACTATATTATACGTGTTTATGCTGTTCTTAAAATGCTCGTTTTGTACATCTAAGTATAGTTTTGAACGTTTTTATTATTTTGAAAACACGTATTTTTTCAGTACGAAGGACAGCGCCTTTATTAGAGTGCTCACGCTGCCTTATTAACTTATTAAGTGCAATTTTCATAGTCAAAAGTTTTGGAAAGACGTCTCTTTCTTTAGTACATTTATGTAGACTTCCATGGATTCGTTCTCTATTCCTCAGAGCTTGGAAATGCGTCTTATCAGACCTTCAACGTCATTGTTTCTGGGACTCTGAATACATATTATCTTTTCTTATAATAGTCTTCGTCCACTTCTTAACAGCACGGGATCTGCCAATTTCATCCTATAGTAATAATTTGTACTTCGTTACCTGTTAATCAGTGCGGGATCTTCCAATTAACCTAGAATTCAAATTTTTTATTAAATAATTCTATATGATTCAGAGTATTCAATAACCATAACTTTGAGAACCCCTAAAACAGGCTTATTTCCGTTCCCCACCTAGGCACGACCATAGATTTCAAACGATTTGGCAAGTTTAGCAGGTTTTTTAAACATCTATTCCTAATGAATTATGCCAATAGCTGTGAGGATTGGTTCATTCCCCGCCACAGGCTTCTTAAGGTACTGTGATGATTGGTTCATTCCCCGCCACACGCTCCGCTCCTTTAAGGTACTGTGTTGATTGATGCATTCCCCGCCACACGCTCCGCTCCTTTAAGGTGCTGTGTTGATTGGTGCATTCCCCGCCACACGCTTTTGGAGCAAGTATCAATTCCAGCGCGCACCTGTCATAGTTTTTGATTAGCGCCCCAGAGGCTTTTTATACTGGGACTTCCCTTCCCTTGGAGGTCTTCGTGCTGGATCATCGCCGCCTGGCTGACATCACTCAACGCACCTGTCCTGTCCTCCTCACCGTGGCTGGTAACCACATTGAGAGACTCCAGTTTTTCATTACCAGATCCCCTCTTGTCCCGGTGGTCCTGGGTCGGCCCTGGCTCGCGCTGCATGAGCCCCACATCGCCTGGTCCTCCGGCACCATCAGGAGGTGGAGCCCCTCCTGTCATGCCCAGTGTCTTCAGGTGCCGTCCAGCCCCCTCGCCGGTCCTCTGTCCCCGTCTCCGGGCCTCTGTCTTTGTCCCCCTCTCCAGTGCCCCTGATCGCCGGCTTCCTTCGGTCCCGTCCGGGCAGGCCGGGGCCGAGTGGGTCGCCGGGTGGCTCCCGTGGAGGGGGGGGTACTGTGAGGATTGGTTCATTCCCCGCCACAAGCTTCTTAAGGTACTGTGATGATTGGTTCATTCCCCGCCACACGCTCCGCTCCTTTAAGGTACTGTGAGGCTTTTTATACTGGGACTTCCCTTCAATCGATGTCGGGTCGTTTTGAATACTTCTGTTTCTGCCTGTTGTTCCCCGTTGCTGTGCCTCGTCTACTCTCCCTCCAGGACATCTGTGGATTGCCGCTGGTGAAGACCTTGTCCCCTGTTTTGAGCTGCGCCTCGTTTACCCGCTTACTCTTGCGCTTTGGTGAGTTTGAACCAAACCCTTTTTTTGGACGATTCTGTTTTGTGTGTTTTGAAGAACACTGAAGAGTTCTATTTTTGCTTACACTTGACTCAGCTAAGTTGTGTGTTAAAGGAGACACTGAAGATTATCATTTGCTTGCACTGGATTCAGCTGGGGTGTGTGTTTAGAAGAGACACAGAAGTTTATCATTTTTGTTTTGCACTGACCCTCAGCTAAATTGTGTGTTGTGGTGAACACTGAAGATATCGTTTGTTTGTTCTGGACTCAGCTAAGGGAGGAGGAGACCGCACTGCCTCTGTGTGATGTGGACTGTTATTTACCTCTCTCTCTCGCTCTCTTTTCCACCTCGAGTTGAAGCTGGGAGTATCTGCAGAGCCGCTTCAGCGTCAATACCGTTTCCCCACCTCGAACACCAAGAGGATCTGCAGAGCCGCAGATAACTCTGCTGAAGGCAGTCACCCTTTGTTTCAAGATTGTTACTTGCTCCTTTTTGACTCTGAAAATAAATACGCCCTAGTATTTGGCTAACTCTGAACTACCTGTCTGTGCCGTGCGTTTGAGGTCGGTTTCAAACCCTAACAATAGCTTAATTAAACAACTCATCGTCCCCAACGTGGAGTTGGCGCATTTCCACCTCTGGCACTATTACCACAATGTTCTCTCTTTATCAATAGTAAGATTATAATCATCATTCTATAATTTTCATCACATCTCTAATAGTGTGGGATCTTCCAATTAGTTTATTCAATAATTGTCTTCGTCCACTTCTTAACAGCACAGGATCTGCCAATTTGATCCTATATTAATAATTTGTACTTCGTTACCTGTTAATCAGTGCGGGATCTGCCAATTAACCTATATCTAAATTCCTACTATTTGGCAATTCGCCTGACAATGAGAAAACTTAAAAGATTGATTATTTTTATTCTGTGATTCTCCGTAAACTCTGTTGTGTCTTGCCAACATGTTACTTTCCTCTCTGAGTCAGTCATTCTCTCCTTCTGGCAGTGGTCCACAATTTCACATTTTGTTAACATGTTGCAGTTCTACTCACCTTCAGCTTTTGAAGACAGGAAACTCAGTGTTTGAAGAAAACAGCGACATCCTCTTTAGTTGTTTGAAAAGTTCTGCTGGCGAGGTCCAAAAGTGGATTGTTTCTTTTTGTTGGTTCGGTCCTAATTCTGGTTTATCGTCCCCGGGTTTCTGGCACCATTAATGATGTTACAAATCAGCTGTGACTTTGTAAACAACAATTATGGAATGACCAATTTCAGAGCAAGAAAGTAGACGCTGGATACAAGTTGAAAGTCAATGGCTTCAGGTTCTCAGTCGATTTATTCAGCAGGGCACCAGTGAGGGTGAGGGGGTGTGTCATTCATCAGTGGTGGTAACTTTTCAGTCTGTCTTGTTAGTTTACTTTAGACAATGGTCACTGGAATGTCACATGAGAGAGTGTGTGTATTTCAGTCAGTCTAGTAACAAAAGGTCATTCAGTCACACCCTAATCAACTGGTTTTGGCTGGTGGGGGCTCTCTCTCTCTGGGGAACCGGTTTGATAAGTAAGCTTTGGTTCCAGCCGTGGGGGCAGATGGCTAAATCCACATTATTGTCTGGTTTCAGACTAGCCAGTATGATTATGCTATAATGTCTAATAACCAATCAAAAATATACTACAGCTTCTGCTGGGATCCCGTCTGGTCCCTCTGCTTTCCCTCCTCTTAAGGCCTTAATGGCTTTTCTGATTTCTGTCTTGGTGGGGGGGTTGCAGGTTATCTCCAACAGATTTGGGGCTGGTGGGATATCTGCTTCCAGTTGAGGAGGCTGCCTGTTGAGCAGATCTCTGAAGTGTTCAGTCCATCTGTTCAACTGTTCTTCCTTGGTTGTGAGGAGTATGCCCTGTGGGTTTTTGATGTGTGCTTGTGTGTGTCTGAATTTGCCTGTGAGCTTTTTGGTAGTTAGATATAGGTCCTTCAGGTTGTTCTTTCCCGCTGCTTCCTCTGCCTGTTGTGCTAAATCTTCAATGTATTTCTTCTTGTCTCTCCTTACACTTCTTTTCACTTCCTTGTTTGCTGCTGCATATTCTTTCTGTGCTACCGCCTTGGTGGCTCTGGTTTTACTTCTATTTACGGCCTCTTTTTTCTTCCTCCTCTCGATCACTTTTCTGTCTGAATCCCCGGATAGCCAGGGTTTGTTGGCTGTCTTCCTTCTCCCTACCACTTTCTCACATGTGTCTTTCCACATGGTTTTCAGACCCTTCCATATCTCCTCCACTTCATTTAAAGTTTCTATTTCTAACGCTTGATACCGGTTGTGTAGTGCCACTTTGTAGAGTTCTGATGTACCTATAACCTGAAAAAGCTGTGTGTTGAATTTGACCATTCCTTCCCTGTGCTTCATGCATTTTAACTTCAGCTGGATCTTTGCTGTAAGGAGGTGGTGGTCAGATCCTGCGTCTGCTCCTCTTCTGACTCTGACATCCAGCGAAGAGTGCCTAAACTTTTGGCTTATGCAGATGTGGTCAATCTGGTTTTCAGTGGTGTGGTCAGGAGACACCCAGGTGGCTTTATGGATGTTCTTGTGTTGGAATACTGACCCACCGATGACCAAGTTGTTGTCTGCACAGGCTGCTGCGAACCTCTCTCCATTTGCATTCATGGTGCCTAGTCCTTCTCTACCCATTACTGGTTCAAAGCCGTTGTTATTTCCCCCTTAGCGTTCATGTCTCCCATCAAGATCATGATGTCCTTTCCTTTCCTGGCCTGGAGAATGGTGTATAGTTGGTTGTAGAATTGATCCTTGGCTTCATCATCAGTGTCATTGGTGGGGGCATAGCATTGTACCACTTGGAGGTTTATTTTCTTGTGTGTGGTTTGGAATTTGGCTGTGATGATCCGTGAGTTGATGGGTTCCCAGCTGATAAGGGCCCTCTGTGCTTCTTTGGACAGCATGAACGCTACTCCCTCAGTGTGTGGTGCAGAGTCCTCTGTATATCCTGAGTAGAGTATGGTCTCTTCACTCGCCAGCTTGACCTGCCCTGACTGGAGCCACCTGGTTTCCCCCAGACCAAGGCGAGATATCCCGTACCTCTTCATCTCCTCCGCAATCACTGCTGCCTTTCCTCCAGCATACATGGTCCTCACGTTCCATGTCGCTATGGTGGTGGGATGCCTTGAGGTCAGAAGCTTCGAGCGTACAGTCTCCTTGTGGTTTTCCATGCACGCCGTCATAGTCTCTTTAGCTTGGGGCGCTGAAGAGGCTCCCTTCACAAGACGTAAGGATTTTTTAAGTTTAGTTGACGTTTCTGTAGCTATAGGTTTTTTTTTACGGGATGGGGTCGCTGGCCCCAAGCCCAACCCCCATCTCTGGGGGAGGGTTTTGGAGTTGGCTTGTTAGTCCTCTTCCCACGCCTTTTGTCTTCCAGGTGATGGATTGCAGCCTCATACCACGTGAGGCCAGACAGGCTGAGGGTTCTGTACAAGCTGTCTCGGCATGTCAAGCCCAACCAACTCGTGCTACTGTGTATTGAAAGCTGCACTAGGCGAGCTAACCCTACCAGCAACACAAGACAGTTGCTCAGGAGGAATCTGCAGGTTCTGGTTGTTGCTGTGAAGTTCAGCTGGTCATCAAGGACAAAACCAAGGTTGTTGGCGGTCGGGGACAGCTACATTCTCCACTGTGATGGAAAGGTCGGTCAGGGGGGAGGATTTGGCCGGCAGGTGAAGCAATTCTGTTTTGCTTTGGTTCAGTTTGAGGTGGTTGGACATCATCCAGGCGGAGATGTTGGACAGACAGGCCAAGATCCGCTCAGAGACGTGGATATCCGAGGGAGGAAAGGAGAGGAAGAGTTGAGTATCATCGGCATAGCAATGATACGAGAAGGCATGAGACGTGATAATGTTACCCAGAGATTTGGTGTAGAGGGAGAAGCGGAGGGGTCCAAGGACGGAGCCCTGGGGGACACCCGTCTGCAGGGGGCAAGGGGCCGACAGGGACCCTCTCCATGACACTTGGTAGGAGCGTTGCTGAGTTATGATGTCAGCCATGTCAGCGCAGAGCCACTGCCACTCCCATTCCTGCGAGGGATGCAAGGAGGATCTGATGGTTGACTGTTGAATGCTGCAAACAGGTCCAGGAGAATCAGGACAGAGGAGAGGCCTTTCGCTTTTGCTAAGTGAAGAGCCTCTGTGACCGCTATGAGGGCCGTCTCTGTGGAGTGACCAGTCCTGAAGCCTGCCTGACTGATTGGGATCTAGGAGGTCATTCTGTAAGAGATAATTAGTAAGTTGGTTGGACACAGCATGTTCAAGTGATTTAGAGAGGAAGGAGAGAAGAGAGACAGGACGATAGCATTTATTTTTGTATTGCTGTTGAATTGTTGAACTGATGCTCTAAAACTGATAATAAAAAAATATATACCAATAAACATATTGTTTAAAAGAAAAGTGTCTAAATGGAAGTACAGGAAGTACAGGCTACAGGCGTTCCGGTTTCGACAAAACAATTATAGAAACGTGTGAAGTGCACAATATTTCCTCGTTTAAGCCACTGCAACGGCTTTGCCTGAAGAATTTACTACATGACGTGACATTCTATCTTGTTTGCTGACAGGATTCGGGAAAAGTTTGGTCCGTTCGGAGGCAACTTCCAGGGGAAGTACATCGGAAATTGTACCCCATAGACACTTTCGGCAGTAGTTCTTTACCAGGCTTTATCTCACGGAGATAAAACTGGGAACGAGGTTAGGTAGATGTAAAGGTGCATGTGAAGAGTTTTCAAAAGTGCGCGCATGCGCAGACGACATCCCATAGGCGAAGCGAGATATTCACGTTGAGATGTATGCCCCTCCCGCCATATATCCAATAAATTAAGATCTATAAGTTCTTTTTTAAGGGCCTTGGCTGCTGAGGTTAAAGGTTTAGGGGTAGGGGAGGATCTGTCCATAGCAGGGTCTAATACCAGGTTAAAATCACCACCAATTATAAGTTCTGAAGGGGTGCATGTCACTTTAAGAAAAAGGTTCACATAGAAGTTAGGGTCATCGTGGTTAGGACCATATACATTTAGCATAGTGACCAGTTGGTCTCCCATATATCCCCTGACTAAAATATATCTTCCCCCTTTATCCTTTTGAACTAGATTTGGTTGGAAGGGAATCCCTTTTCTTACCAGAATAGCCACCCCCTTGCTAAAGATGTGAATGAGAAGTAAAATATTTGACCTTGCCATTGTTTCCCCAGTTTGCTGTGCTCTGTGTCATTCAAGTGGGACTCTTGCAGGAAGGCCACTTCTATTTGATGTCTTCTAATGAAGCTAAGAACTTTTACGGCGTTTAACTTGCCGGTTAAGACCATTAATGTTCCAACTCAGAAACGAGTATGTCATTCACCCATGTGGTTGGTATAGCTGGTTAGTAGGACACTGGGATACCTGAAAACATAGTATAATACAATACCTAGACGTGTAAACATTATAAACCAATTCACAAAAACAGTCCTTCTGTTTCCGTCATTCTTCCACCTAAGAAACATAGCGAAAGTAAGACCTTTCGTAAATAAAAAGGATGCAGAGACACTGATTCATGCTTTTGTATCAAGTCGGCTTGACTATTGTAATGCACTGTTCACTGGTCTTCCCAAAGCAACCATTGGGAAGCTTCAGCTTATCCAAAACTCTGCAGCTCGATTACTAACTCATACAAGGAGAAGAGAACATATCACTCCAGTCCTAGCCACTCTGCACTGGCTTCCAATAACTCATAGAATTGATTTTAAGGTCCTTTTCCTAACATATAAAGCTCTTAATGAGCAAGGCCCAAAATACATAGCAAATTCCCTAGTTAGTTATCTGCCCTCAAGAACGCTACGGTCATCCACTACAGGTTTACTAGACAAGTTCAAGTTCAAGTTCTTTAATAGTTGTCATACAGAAGTACAGAATACTTTCATACAAAATGCTTCTTACTGTTACGCTCCAGAAACCAAAAGAGGATAGGAAGTATGGCATTTGCCAACTATGCCCCAAAACTATGGAACACACTACCAATAGGGCTGACCTTCGAAGCTTTTTTTGGCAATCGAAGCTTCGGGGCCGAGCTTCGATTTTAATTCGAAGCTTCGAGAAAAAAAAATAAAAATAAAAAAAATAATGTTTTTTTTTTTATTTATTTTTTTTATTTTTTTTTATCTTATGTTGTGGGACTTGTACAGCACTTTCGTAAACTTTGTTGTTTTTAAATGTGTTCTATAAATAAAGTGGGTTGGATTAATTAATTAAGTAGCCCCTTTCGTGACTGTGACGCATCCAACAAGGTTTCACTCGGCTGTGTGATTTAATTCAAGGTGGATCGCTGTTGTCGTTTGAACAACTTCAGATTTCATGGGAACTACCAATCCCCCAAATCAAGAATGTTTAAGATGAATGAAGTAAGATTTTGATTATTTGAAATATGGCCTGTGTAGACTAAACTATGCACAGAATTATGTCAGTCTACAAGGTCCGGATTCTACATGGTCCGGCAATGTAGACCTTGTAGACTCCACTACAGACCAATTATCAGTGAATGTTCATGCATTTTTAAGAAGGGCAACTTCCACAAAAAAACAAAGAACTCACCAAAACATCTCAGTAGCACCTTATCTAAATGTTATATTTCATATATGGAGATTCATATTTATTTATGTATTGCATGCATTTCTACATTTTATTTCCTATTTTGTTTATTCATCCCAGTATCTTTCTTTCTTATGTGTGGAATTCTACAAGGCGCGCCCACACACACACACACACACACACACACACACACACGCACACTTACATTTAGTAATTTAGCTGACGCTTTTATCCAAAGCGACTTACAAGTTCTGTACGACAAGACAGCAAGAAGGGTACAACTCTATCAGCTGAGTAACAATGTTCATCAAGTGTTGCGTGTTACAGTGTAGGTTAGTTTATTAGGACAAGTGCATGACAGTAAGGTTAGTCACGGTTAGATTTTTTATTTATTTTTTTATCATTTCAGATAATGGTTGAAGAAGTGAGTCTTTAGTCGACGGCGAAAGATTGGACGGGATTCGGCTGTCCTAACTGGGATGGGTAGTTCACACACACACACACACACACACACACACTTTTTAAACTTCGATTTTTTTTTTAATGTTCGAAGCTTGTGCCATCGAACGAAGCTTCGAAGCTTCGAAGTATTTAAGACAGCCCTAACCAACACACATCAGAAACGCCAGCTCCATACACATTTTTAAAGGAAAATTAAAAACGTACTGTAGGATAATAATAGTATTCAAATAGGAATAGAGTCAAATTACTTGCTCACTCAGAGGGTCCAGATAATAAGGTTTATTAACCAGATCAAATCAAATCATTACAACAATAGAGAATATGGCTGGAGATCTTACCTAAACAGACCAGCTCCGTCAGTCAGGTAAAAAGATCCTCCTCCCCAGTTGGGGAAGCAGTTAAGTACCAGGTGAACAATGGGGGGGGGGGGGGGGGGGGAGGGGAGGGGAGGAAGGGGGCGTAGTTCATACATAGGTTAAGAGGTATTGGCAATATATTCCACAGTACCTATACAGTCTAGCTTACAAATAGTTATGGCTTGGAAAAACCTGATGGATCCATGAGGCTAGGATAAGCCTTGTGGACCCAACTTTTTAGATGAAGGAACGGGTACATACGCACACAATACACGACCACTGATGGATCCGTAGGGCTTGGATAAGTCTTATGGACCCAACTCTTTAGATGAGGGAACGGGTACATACGCACACAATACGTGGCCACTGATGGATCCATGGGGCTTGGATAAGTCCTGTGGACCCAACTCTGACCACTGACCACATGAGGGAACAGGTACATACGCACACAATACGCGGCCACTGATGGATCCATGGGGGTTGGATAAGTCCTGTGGACCCAACTCTGACCACTAATAAAAACGTAACTACACTAGCGTTATAAGAGCTAACATTGCTACCTACCATACAAGTGCATTGGTTTAGTGCATTTCCTACTTCCGGTTGCTACTGAGCGGACATGTTTGTGCGGACCTGTTCTCCCAAACTGGTAAGCAAATGACTGTTTTCATGTTTTCATTTTTACGTTATTTTCATTTTTACGTTATTATTATTATTATTATTATTATTATTATTATTATTATTATTATTATTATTATTATTATTATTATTATTATTATTATTATTATTATTATTATTATTATTATTATTTTTAATTTTTTTTTAAACATTGATCTTAACTGATCACTGTGACTTTATTGCTTTTATCGTTATATATGCCTATGTTTGTGTACAGCACTTTGAGCTACATGACATGTATGAAAGGTGCTTTATAAATACTTACTTACTTACTTACTTACTTACTTACTTACTTACTTACTTACTGTCTGAACCCCTCCCATTTCCCCTTAAACCCCCCCTTCCCATAAAAAAATACCCT
Organism: Notolepis coatsorum; assembly: GCF_963971535.1. Lineage (NCBI taxonomy): Eukaryota > Metazoa > Chordata > Actinopteri > Aulopiformes > Paralepididae > Notolepis > Notolepis coatsorum. Next base: position 96,068,661 of record NC_140168.1, read on the forward strand.
GGTCTATATATCCTCCCATAATCTTGCGTAGTAATATACCCTATCCTACCAAGTGGAGCCGGGCTGCCTACTTGGTTTAGGTTAAGTAATTAAAGGTGTGGGTACGAACAACTCCTTTAAACATTTCAAAACATGTATACCGTAATTCCTCTAATAGTAACCGGGTCTCAAATACAAGCCGGGTCTCTATTAATGGCCGGGTGCGCTCTTGAGCTAAGCAATTATAAGCCGGCCTCCTAATACAAGCCGGGTTACTAATATACTGAGCTGCATACTGAGCTGCTAAGGTAAAGTTACTTGATTTCACTTTGAAAACGTTGAAATGACCAGTGACCACCTGTAATAGACCTGTCTCAAACCCTGCCCCTTTTCTTGATCCTCCAATCACAGCTGTCGCTTACCTCGGACTTCCTCGTACAAACTTTGTTTGTACGAGGAAGTCAGAGGTAAGCGACAGCTGTGATTGGAGGATCAAGAAAAGAGGGCAGGGTTTTGAGACAGGTCCATTGCACTGTTTACTATTTCATACAGTACTTGGTTTCAATAAATGAACCCAGTACATTTTACTGGGTTCAAACTGACACAAAATGTTGATTTATTCATTATGATCCGTTTGAAAATTTGAAATATAGGCCTCCCTCTTATACAGGCCTCCTCCTAATACAAGCCTGGTACCCGCTACAGTTGAAACAAATACAAGCCGGGGTTACTATTAGAGGAATTACGGTATATATACCGTATACAAGTTTTTTCTTTATTTTTTTAAGGGTAAAATCAACGCTTAAAATGCATAAACGTAATGTGCACACATATATATACATGTACACCTACATATACCCATAAGCACATAACCATCTTGAAATTAGCTGTAGTAATATGAACTCACATCAAAAGGTCCCGTGAGGGTTAAACATCTCAAGTCCAGTGTCGCCAATAATGACACATATTACCTGGCGGTTATCATTTCAAAAAGTAATTCGAGTATGAGGCTTATTGCCTGGTATGTGTCTTTATTTACCACTCCTTTCTGGTCGAGGGAAGACCGCGGGATCACTTTAGCATAGTCAGGTGGTGTTTACTCAGATACATCTCCGCCGACCCCGGTGAGATTTATTAAAGGTGCGTCTACCCTCCGGGAGCTCCAGGCTCAGGTTGGTGGGGTGGAGCAGCCTGAAGGAGACGTTGTTCTCGTGTAGTTTCTTCTTCAGCGGCATGAAGGCCTTTCTCTTTTTGTAGAGGGCCGTGGACATATTCTTGAAGATCTTGATAGTAGAATTACCGTATGCCAGTGATTTCTTTTTCCACGCCGCGTCAAGGATTCTGGTCACATTGGTGAAACGGAGTAGGTGAATCACTATGGCTCGGGGGAGGCTGCCCTCTTCGGGACGGCGTTGGAGTGTACGGTGAGCCCGCTCTATCTCAATGGGTCGCCCGGTGTCTAGATCCAGTATTTTGGGGAGCCATTCTTGTAGGAAATCGATAGGGTTTTTCCCCTCCACACCTTCTGGGAATCCTACCAGTCTCAGATTCCGTCTTCTCCCTCTGTTTTCCAAGTCGTCAAGCTTTTCTTTCAGACTGCAGATTTCTTCCTCTGTGTTTTTTGTATGATCGCTGAGGTCTTGGTATAGGGAATTGAGGCTATCACCGTAGCTAGCTTGCACTCCCTCCATTTCCTTAAGACGTTGCCCCAGTGCCTGGTTGTCATTGATAAGTCTTTCCACCGCAATGTTTAGAGAGTTCATCTTAAGTTCCATCATGGCTTGAATTCTATCGAATACTTTCTCCAGTTCCTCAAGAAACCATGTCGGTGGTGTTTCATCGTTAGCTTCGTTGTTAGCTAGCGCGTTAGCCCCTTGTGGTCTCATGCTAGCACTAGTGCTAACGCCGGGCGATGCCATCGGCTTCCTGCTCACTTCGGACTTTTTGGGTGGCATTTCTTCGTTGGATATGTGATTAATAAGCGTGAGTTGACATAAACTTAAGTTAGGCGGAGTATGTTCGATACATCAGGTTTTTGTGTAGGAGCCCGTTCCACTACGTCCTTCCTCTACGCCGCCATCTTGGAACCCCCGTTTAGACACTTTAGGAGGCATATCTTGTCCAGCCTAACATCTACCTAACCACGCACACCTCCGGCCAGCATGTAGCCCGGGTGGCGTGATCAGATCACCCTTCCTCATTTCCAAATGAAAAGTATCGCTCACAGGCATACCGCAGTTTCTGAAACGTTAGCTTAAGTTAGTAATCATGGCAAGAAAGCCACCGACAGAAAGGTCCTATTCAGGACTCCCAGGACGCTTTATGTGTCAGGTCGCCACATCCCGCCCTGGGGTCCCCCTTGACCAGCGGTTTGGATTTCGGCCCCCTGTAGGATGAAGAAGAGGGCCCCTCACACGTGGTGGTGGAGATCCCCGGCCCCAGCGGCGTCGTGGAGGCGGGCCTGGGCAGGCCTCTGGCTCTTCTTCCAGCGGCGTCGTGGAGGCGGGCCTGGGCAGGCCTCTGGCTCTTCTTCCAGCGGCGTGGTGGAGTCGGGCCTGGGCAGGCCTCTGGCTCTTCTTAATTGATGGCGGATGACTTACGGCAGACTCGGCACTTCCAAGAAGAGGGACCAAGATCAGTGAGCGGGCAAAGCGGACCATCGGTGGAGCTCGAGTACACGGGACTGGAGGCCTTCGAACCTCCCGTGAATCCACTCCAAGACCCGGGGGGCGACCCATTGTGTGTCTTTGGCAGGTCCCCCTTTGAAGGAATGGGAGACCCCCTCTCCATTTCCTCGCTGGAAGCGTCGAGGCTGGTACCGAGCCCGACCCCATGAGACGTAGCCTTAGAAGAAGAGAGACAGCAGAGGAACATGCGTTTCATCTTTCCTAAGGTAATGGCGGCAGTGGCAGCCGCAGTGAACGGCATCACGCTGCCAGTGCCCCCACCAGGGCCTGCCCCCGACAGCATGGTGGGGCACTTTTTTAAGGGGGACCCATGTGGCAAGCCTGACATGCTGTGCCCGGGCTTCCCATCCATCAACCCTTATGTCGCCGCGGGCCAGGTGGTGCTTGACAAGGTCGTACCTGCCCTTTACTCAGGTAGAGGGCTGGGTCCAGGACATGACGACAGGCGTGCCACGGCTGGATAAGCCTTTGGCATCCGTCCTCTTCCCTGAAATGATGTGGCACCCTAGTCTGAAGCCTATGCCGAAAGGCAAGGTAGCTCGGCAAATGGCGGAATGGGCTGGTAAAAGCTTATATGGCCGCCGTTCAGAACCTGGCCACCGCAACTAATGTCGCACAGCTAACTGCATTCATGTCAACGCTGGTGACGAGGGGGGAGCTATTGAGCCAGGGGCTATCCTGCATTTAACACAATTGCAGGGTGTAGCCTCTGGTGAATTGATGGCTCTGATGACGCTCATTCATAGGAACCTGCTAAAAACTTGAAAAAGTTTGTCCCTTAGGGACCTCCATTTAGCCCTGGTTAGGCCATGTGGGTGTCTTTTTAACCTCTCGAGCGTAAGCTATTGGAGCAGCTGTCTTAAAGACGGCATGTCTCATGGCTGCTACCACCGTTAGACGAGCAGATGGGTATGCGCTCGTTCAGGTCGACCAGGGTATACCTGTTTTACAGGGGATGTTACTCGGTGACCTGACTCAGCCTTGGTGCCAAAAACTGCCCGGAGCTCTTATAAACAAGTCTCTGGGGGTGTGGTGCTAGGGCTGTTCCACCCCCCCCCCTTTTCCCTGTTCCGTGCACTGGCATTATGGCTTACAGATGCACTTGGGTCCTTGGGCTGCTGGTCAACTGTTCATTAGAATATCACAGTGGCCCTAATGGAGGTAGGGCGCTGTCATAAACCTGTGCGAGGACACGTAGGCTGCGGCTTCGTGGTCCTCATCAGGACCTTTGGTGGGGTTCTATCTCGTGGACCTGGCCGAGGGCTCTGCTTCTCGTGCGGTCCTTAGAGCTGGAACCTCTTCTGCATCCCGTTGCTAGGCAACTGGCATGATGCATGGTGAGGTAGACGGCGGGTTCCGCACAATCTACTCATCCTGTGCATTTTGGTTAACTGCGTCCTATTACGCATGGCCGGAGTCCTACCCTCCACTCCTCATTAGGACTAGTGTGGGGGCTTGGACCCCCCGTGTTTTGATGGTCGTAAAGGGGACCTCAGGGGGTACATTTATCAGGGCTACGCGCCCTGCTCCGCCCATGAGCCCCATAGGCTAAGCAAGATGCGAGCCAGTATGATATATAACAATGGTTATCCTATAACCCTAGTTATATGATTACTGGCGAAGCGTCTCGAAATGAAATGTAGTGGAGTAAAAGTATAAAGTTCCCTAAAATGAAAATACGTATGTAATGTACAAGTAGCTCAAAATTGTACTTAAGTACAGTATTTGAGGGGCGCCCCAGTGGCGAACCACATAGCGCGCTCAGCCGCGACACGGCCGACCCGGGTTCGACTCCCGAACCCGTCGTTATTTGCCGAATGTATTCCCCCCACTCTGTCTCCCATTCCTCCTCTGTCTCTCTCTACTGGACTGCCCAGTAGCAATAAAGCGCTAAAACGCCAAAAAAAAAATCTTAAAAAAAAAAAAAGTACAGTATTTGAGTAAAAGTACTTAGGGCTAGATCCACAAAGAATGGATTGCACAGTGCTAATTGCACCCTTACTTACAATTCATTATGAATTGAAAATGGGGGACCCTGATGTAAACACCTGCACGGTGATTGATTGAATGAAAATTGTATTAACAGATTGCAGAATGGGTACAATACAGTACGGCTCAATACACAACATTTTTAAGGGGATGCAGACCAGAGAAAGACTTTCGTCTTGTTTACATCAGGGTCCCCCATTTTCAATTCATAATGAATTGTAAGTAAGGGTGCAATTAGCACCGTGCAATCCATTCTTTGTGGATCCAGCCCTTAGTTACTTTCCAGTTTCCACCACTGCACTAAAGCACTTCATCTCTATTGACAAGGACACATGGAACCCCCCCATTAAATGTATATATAGTTATAATAGGAGGGCAACTAAGACTGCTGATGAGTATAATAAGTGGTGCAGTGGTCATTGGACGGGGTTGCACACCATTCCATCTGCTTTTTTGAGCAGGAGCACGCGCACGCACATGCACGGATGTGCGCGCTCATGCACACAAGAATGTCCACTCGACTCTGCGCCAAGTACCCACCTGGTTACTTTGCATAACAATAGCTCAGGTCATCAAGGTGTGTTCAAATACTACAGTTGGACCATTCACACAAATCCTGTGAATGAAATGGGTTGCATTCCATTCCTAGAGGCAATTAGGAACATTTATGCGCATGCGCAGGAGCAGGGCGCACGTGCACGTGACTTCATTAAAACACAGTGCAACCCCTTATGAAATCACCACTGCACCACTGAGTATAATAAATGTATGGTCAACTTGTGTGTGTGTATCAGTGTTGTAGTCGAGTCACTAAATCTCGAGTCCGAGTCGAGTCTCGAGTCCCCAGTGTTCGAGTCTGAGTCCAAGTCCGAGTCACCAAAGAAGAGCCAGAGTCGAGTCCCCATTACCCTAGTCCGAGTCCAAGTCCAAGTCATCAAGGTTGAGTCCACTCCACTCTGGCAGTCAAAGAGCTGACGTACACATACAAAAGGTCTACATTAAACATAAATGACACAGCGGTCACCGTTTCAAAGGGAGTTTATTTACTTTGTGACACAATAGCCAAACAAATGCACTAGCCATCAATATCTTATGCCAAATGATTAGGGCCTATTACAAAAAACATATTTAAAAATAAATAACTAAATATCAATTAACACGTCCGGGTCCTCGTCTGCACCTTCAGAGTCCGAATGCAGTCAATGCTCGAGTCCAAGTCGAGTCACGAGTCCTGAAAATCAGCCCAGGACTCGAGTACTACAACACTGGTGTATGGACACTTCAATATTTAGTTATTTCTCCTTTTAGAGTGTGTAATGCAAAAAACAACAACATAAAGCTCTAAAAAGTCACCTCCATCCAAAAAAATTAAATCGACTGTACATTAAGGTTGGGTACCGTTCACATTTGAACCAATACCAGTACCCGACGGTACCTTTCTTCGGTACTTATCTACAAATGTAATCTACCTACTTCAGTTGTAAAAAATGAGTCCAAACTTCAAATAATTTATTATCATTATTATTTATTTAGAACAATTTGTTAATATATATATATAATATTGCAGCGAGCATTGTCTGCATCTAGCTTTGTAAAGTGTAACCACACTTGCGACCGTCTTCGGCTTGCCATTGCTTTGTTGTTGAATCAAGTAAAATCCTAGATAAGCGTGTATTGTGCGTGTGAACGTTGACGTGAACGTGTGGCACACTTCATAGTTTTCGTTTAGCTGTAAACGAAACGTTGACGTCATCGAACACATTTTTAATTTTTTTTTAAATGTTCATTACCGAAATGTGGCACCAGTGGATCTCACGTGAATCGGCACTCTGTAGTACCGACGTGATTCGGTCAATACCATTAAAAGTACCGGTTTTTATTATCAATTACTAACGTCCTCGTATGAAACCCTCCAACTAGACTCTGTCTGGAGGAGGGATATACCAGACCTGGAAAGTGACTTTGATTGGCAAGGAGCATGGGCAAATGTCCAACTTACATCAAGGAACCCGGACCATCAACAAATCAATCTTAACTATATTCACAGGACATACTTGACTCCTATAAGACTGAACAGAATGGGTCTTAAACAAGACTCCAAATGCTCCCAATGTACAAATGGAGACGAAGGGACATTTATGCACATGTATTTGGACTGCCCACCAGTTAAGGCATTCTGGAAAGATGTGACCCAACAATTATCAAAACTCGTATCTTGGAATATACCAGTACACCCCTCTGTATTACTATTGAATGATGTTTTTGAGTTTGCAGTAAATCCACAGCTAAAGAGATTGGTTTTATCGGGTATCACAGTAGCTAAAAAGCTGATCGCATCACGCTGGTTTCAACCGGAAAAAATGTGCCGGAAAGTTTGGTTTCTTACATATCTCGATGGGATTTATCAAGAAATATCTACAGCAAGAATTCTGGGTCTCAATGAATCCAAAATGTCAATGTGGTTAGAAGTGGTGGAGAGAATAAAAGCTAGCTTATAATGGTAGTGTCTGGTTAGGAGCGAGGGATAATGGAGGTACTATCCAAGGAGGGGTCCGGGAGGGGGGGGGGTTCGAGCTGGAGCATATGTGTGTAGGGTTTTAGATAACAGGTATTAGGGGTATATCCTGTATAAGACATTGGTATAATTGGTAATTTCGTTGGATATACACTGTATACGGTAAAATATTATTATATATATTTTTTTTGCTTTCTGTTTCTGTGCTTGCATGTCATTTTAGCCATCTTAATTGTTAGTTTCATTATGCATTGTGTGTTGAGTACTGACTTTTAATACCGGATTTGGTACCCATCCCTACTGTACATCAAACCAAAAGATACACTAGACACACCTAGGTGCAGTCCATATCACAACACAATCAATGTAACTTTACATTTACAAACCAATACCTAAGTGGTCTTGAGGCTTCTTCCCTCTCATGTTCTTTCTTTAGCTCACCTGATCTCCTCGACCATTTATTTGGCCTTTCAGTCAAGAATAAGCAAATTTATTTTCAGAATGCTAGTACTATAACGACATGTTTGCTTAAAGGGGGAATATTTCCTGTAAATTCAGTTTCGAGCGTCAACAGTCCACCCACATTGCTGGCTCACTATATATTCAACACAATGCCAGCCAGACCCATTGAGTAAATAGAAACAAGTGCTCAAACAAACACACGCCTTCCCGTCATTCTAATTATGAAGCCCCCTTGGCCACACAGCACGCAATTAGAAATCTTTATCCCAGGCGATAGGCAAACAAACAGAACCCAGAAAACATCTATTTATTGTCAACGTTTTTTTTTATGTACTAGCACCTTTTGCTTATAATTCTTCAAGAAATAACTGAATTGAGAAATTGGGGGGGGGGGGGGAGGGGGGGGGAAGCATAAACAAACTCTTGGTCGATTAAAATCAAGTCAACCAATCAATGACCTAGAAGAATCACTGAGTAGAGTGCAGACCTCTGCCTGTAATGTTTGGGCTTTTGCTCTCACCTGGGACCAAAAGCCCTGGCGTTGCCCAGTGGTAATTACCTGTCTTTCTGCCCTGATTGCCCTGATTGGTACCTGGTGTGTATAGTTTACTCTGCTTCGTAAAAAAAAAAAAAAAAAGGGAAATCAGGCAGAGACATTTACAAATTTGGTGAAGATGTGGGTTTTGAGTTGGGATTTGAAAGAGTGCGTGGATGTAGCACTACGGATGTTTGGAGGGAGTGAGTTCCAGAGGGTGGGTGCGGCAACAGAGAAGGCTCTGGGACCTACAGTCCACAGGTTGGTGGTGGGGATGGAGAGGAGACCGGAGTCAGAGGACCGCAGCCTCCGGGGCGGGATGGAGGGATGGAGGAGGTCAGCTAGGTACCGGGGGGCAAGGGAGTGAAGGGATTTGTAGATGATGAGGAGGATCTTGACATTGATGCTGGACTTGACTGGAAGCCAGTGGAGGTGGATGAGGGTGGGGGTGATGTGGTGCCAGGACTTGGTGCGGGTGAGAACCCTGGCAGCCGAATTTTGCAGATATTGTAACCTGTTCAGGGCATTGCTGGGTAGCCCTACGAGAACAGAATTTGCGTAGTCGAGACGGGAGGTGACGAAGGCGTGAATAAGAGTCTCTGCTACAGAGTCAGGGGGAGATGGCCGGAGTCTGGAAATGTTCCCGAGATGGAAAAAAAGCTGATTTAGTTATTGATTTTATATGGGAATGAAAGGAGAGGGTGGAGTCCAGTATGACACCCAGGTTGCCATCCACTTCTAGGAGGAGGTCTCCAACCTTCCGGAGCAGTCACTACCACACTACAGACTGTTAACCCTTTCACTACCACACTACAGAGGGTTAACCTACTTCTACTTGTGTTTACTTCCTCAAAACTCCCAGTTTTTGGATTACTGTAAAAGGCAATATTTGTGAAGAAATGTGGCTTTCAGACGGCGCTGAGCTTTCTTCAATAGCGCGAATACTCAAAGAGTTGGGGTACAGAGAAGAAGCAGTGGGGCCCCAGGGGGGTACAGAGAAGAAGCAGTGGGGCCCCAGGGGGGGTACAGAGAAGAAGCAGTGGTATTTGGGCCCCAGGGGGGTACAGAGAAGAAGCAGTGGTATTTGGGCCCCAGGGGGGGTACAGAGAAGAAGCAGTGGTATTTGGGCCCCAGGGGGGGTACAGAGAAGAAGCAGTGGTATTTGGGCCCCAGGGGGGTACAGAGAAGAAGCAGTGGTATTTGGGCCCCAGGGGGGGTACAGAGAAGAAGCAGTGGTATTTGGGCCCCAGGGGGGGTACAGAGAAGAAGCAGTGGTATTTGGGCCCCAGGGGGGGTACAGAGAAGAAGCAGTGGTATTTGGGCCCCAGGGGGGGTACAGAGAAGAAGCAGTGGTATTTGGGCCCCAGGGGGGGTACAGAGAAGAAGCAGTGGTATTTGGGCCCCAGGGGGGGTACAGAGAAGAAGCAGTGGTATTTGGGCCCCAGGGGGGGTACAGAGAAGAAGCAGTGGTATTTGGGCCCCAGGGGGGGTACAGAGAAGAAGCAGTGGTATTTGGGCCCCAGGGGGGGTACAGAGAAGAAGCAGTGGTATTTGGGCCCCATGGGGGGCCTGTAGGTTTAAAAGGGTTTTAAGAGATTTGCTGGGGAAAATCTTTTGGCCAGGTGTTGCTTATTATAATTAGTCTTTGTATTTAAGTCTGGGTCTGTCCTCACTTCCTTGTGGCGTCATTACCTCCGTTACCCCTGTTCATTTCAACGTCGTCCTTGCCCTGTTGTTGTGTTCTGCTAAAACCAGCGAGGAAGGGAGATGGTGAGGGCAGTGTGAGCCTCCCACACGTTACACCTCACCAATGAGAGTCCGCGCTGGCAGGTGAAAAGAAGTGGCTGGCTAGTCGACTACCGGCAAATTCTGGCTAATCAAAGTCGACTATACAAATCCTTAGTTGGGGACAGCCTTAAGGGCTCTACATGGTCGGGGGCGACTGACGCAACTGCAACACAACATGGTTGCAGATGTCGCAGAATGACAATGGGTTCACTATGGCATTCTGTAAACAGGTGCCAGAGAGCGGTGTAGTATCGCCCTCTTGCGTTCAAAACCTTATACCAAATATAATATTTCAATGGACAAGGATGTAAATTTATTCAAATAAAATACTTGTCGTTGACCGATTTGAAGAATATTCAAGTATTCAGGTCCTAGGTCTGCTGCCAGCCTATAGAGGTTTCATCTACATCGCCCCCTGTAGTTTGTGAGATCAGTTGCACACAGAATCACACACACAGACACGCCCCCTGGCGGAGATAACCAAAAAACAAGCATGACTTTGCAAATACTCCCATTGCCACGCCCCCGTTTAGCCAATTGGCATGAACACACATATCTTCCCACCCACACACTTGAAACCCATGCCCAATTTCAGTCTCCTAGGACAGAACCTGTGGTCGCTAAAGGGTACGGGACATTTTTGTGGACCAACCAACTGACCAACCGACCGACCAACCAACTGACCGACCGACCGGCCAACCAACCAATAGAGTAACCCATAGAGCTGCTGGTCGCCGTTAAAAAGTTAACTGGATATCAATACATATACACACACAGCAGTCTGGCTGTATTCAAGCTATGAAAAGATTTCTTCATTTGAACTTTTCTCCCAGTCCGTGTGAGGAGGGGCGGGTCCGGTGTGTGTGTGTGTGTGTGTGTGTGTGTGCGTGCATGCACACCCCTAGGGGGTTTGGAAAGACTGCGAGGACCTCATGTTTAACCACATCCATAAATATTGAAACAAGTTCCCTTTTTTCAGGTGTCAGGATGCAGAGAAAATATTGACATGGCGGGCAAGAAGAGGACAGAGGCATCCCATAATACCTGTACTCTCACACACACACACATACACAAAAAAATATATACACACACACATGCACACACAGATAAATACTCTCGCACACGCAGAAAGAAATATGCACACATGCACAAGCACACACACACACACTCAGTCTCCAGCTGTGTTCTGAGCACTCTCTGTTCACACTAGGGAAGTCCTGGAAAAATTAATCGCCAACCAAAGCCTACATGAAACCTTCCTGAATGACACACACACACATGTACATTAACATGAACAAACCCAGAGGTGCACACAGACACCCACACATCCGAGCTCGGACACACGGACCCAGAAACACAGCCACAGTACACATAGTCAAGACGCAGAGATATACAGACCTATAGCTCACAGTAAAACCCAAGAGTGTTAGAAAACTAAAAGTTCCCACTAAAACTGCAGATGAGTGTTTTGACTGCACTGAAGGGTGAATGGTGCCCTTAGAATGAGGGGGCAGTGTCCCTGCTGGCCTGGGATCAGGGTCCAACCTTCTCTCACCTGCTGGCCTGGGATCAGGGTCCAACCTTCTCTCCCCTGCTGGCCTGGGATCAGATCCAACCTTCTCTCCCCTGCTGGCCTGGGATCAGGGTCCAACCTTCTCTCAAGTCTCTCCCCTAATCTCAAGATTCATGATTCAAGAGGATTATTTGTCACATACATACCAGGGCATACAGTGAAATGCGGGTGGCCATGATTGTGCAATAACACTAAATAATAAAATAAATAGACATAATAAACAGGTAATAAAATAGACATAAAATAGGCAAATAATCTGGCTGCTTCCCAATTCTCCACACTACTATTTGTATGCACGCAAATTTCTGTACGCCAAAAAAAAAGATTTGTTGCAGATTTCCATTTCCAGGTGTTAGTTTCCCAAACACAAAAAAACACACGTCCCACTGAAGCATCATTTGTGCGTTTATTATGAACAGCCACAAACAACAAAGTATATACTGTAGTACATGGTATTTTGCACATACTGCACTCCCTGTACACAGTCAGACGCAGAGATATACAGACCAGCATGCCCCCACATATCTGACTCACTATCAACATTCAAATCTCAACTGAAAACCCATCTGTTCAAACTAGCTTATTCACTGTAACCTCTGCCACTGTCCTATACCCCCCTGCGGTTTGTTTTATTTGAACTTAACTGTTTTTATACTTCCTGTTGCTTGTTTTATTGTTAACCTTGACTTTTAACTGCTGTGTTTTTTATTTGTAACTTTTTTCTATGATCCGTGAGGTGACCTTGGGTGTCCTGAAAGGCGCCACCAAATAAAATGTATTATTATTATTATTACTGAACGGTGAGCTCCAGCAGCATGTAGTATGATGTAGATACTTATATACAACATACAACGGTTCTGTCCCTCTCAGCCTTCCACCTGTCTCAATAAAAAAAAATACTACCTACTGAAATAAACAGAAAACAAAGAAGGCACAGTACCATCAGTACTGTATGTCATAAATGTCATGATATATATATATGTGTATATTGTGTATGTCAAAAATCTCATTATGAATTGAAAACGGGGGACCATGATGTAAACAAGACGAACGTCTTTCTCTGGTCTGCATCCCCTTAACAATTGTGTGTATTGAGCCGTACTGCATTGTACCCATTCTGCAATCTGTTAATAAAGTTTTCAATCAATCAATGTCTGCTTGTGTGTATTTCTGAGTGTGTTTTCCTGTGCATGCAAATTTGCACAAGAGAAACCTTTTAGGCATTCCTGAACGGTAAATATGTAAGTGTAAGCGTGTGTGGATAAGTATGTGTATGATTGCGAGTGTGTATATGGCCGTGTGCAACTTTGAGACGGTAAGGTGTAAAATATGTGTACGGTATGTGCATTGCTTTAAGTGTGACCCTCCTGCCAACAGTAACTGGTCTGAGGTCAGTGAGGAGAGGGAGGTTCCTATAAACACCCAAACACAGCAGTTATATAACCGATGTCTCCGTTCTCCGTTCACCCCCCCCCCCCCCCCCCCGTCAACATTGAAACATAGCTACCTCAACTTTCCGACTATGGACCAGGAATATTAAACTACAGGTCAAAAGGTGCAACTTATTTTTTCTTTCTTTACGGCTACTGTGTGCAGATAAATAAATCCTGCAGTCTGAGGGAAGAACCATAGATATACAACACTAGATGGCTTACCCGCGCTGCTGGCCAATGGAGACCGACGTTGCCACATGGTGGCCATCTTGCGAGGGTGGAGCACACCGACTCATAACATGCATGTCTATGGTGCATGTACTATTGAAATAACCATAGCTTTCTCAATTTTCAACCGTTTGGTTTGTTAAAAACGTCAGAGATGTAGTTATCATACATAAGGGACTTTGCTATGAAAAAATTATAAATTATAAAAAAGATTCTTCCAAGCAAAAATCATAGCCACGTTAATAACATTTGTAATAAACCAAGCCGTTTGTAAATCAGTCAACATTTCAGTCAGTTAAGAGTATTTTTGTTTGTGCAGATCATCACCTTAAAGCAGTAGTCCACCCTCGCAAGATGGCCACCGGTGAAGTACGCGGGAGACTCCGCCTTAAACCATCTAGTGATATATCCATGGGAAGAACGCCGTCTTCAAACCCTCCAGCGCTTCACTAACAAACTAAGAATAGATGCAGAGGAAGGGAGTATGACCAGAGCACAGACACGCCAGATGGCAGCTGAAGATGAAGGGCTGGGACGCATCACTGCCCAACCCTCCACTGGGGTACCCCTATGATGGTACTACTCTGTCCAGTCCTTATCCTCCTTCATTAGGACTACGGCCTTGTCGTGTGTCCCCCTGAAAGGTGGGAGTCTCTGAGGACACACACACACACCAGAGCTGGATGAAATAAAACTGCCAAAATGAGTGCCAGCTGTTTGTTTGAACTAAGTACCTCGAGTACCATCAGATGGGTGGGGCTTTGTCACATACAATGTCACGACACGAGTATACCAGAAGGTTGTGAAAGTATACACGAAAGTGAGATTAGGATGCTTTGCATGGATTGAGCTCTACCAGACACCATTCAGTCGTTCACAGAATGTTTGAAATGCATACGAGGATTGTTATGTACTGATCTTGTAAACGAGTCACAGTGAAACGGTAATATCATGTTTTTCCAACATTTTACCTGCTCTCTACCACTGTACAATAATGTTTTACCTGCCCTACCACTGTACAATAATGTTTTACCTGCTCTACCACTGTACAATAATGAAAATGCGGACAGCCATATTGGAAGAAAGAGAGCTACACAAACATTCCAAGCGAGGCTTCCATTGTCCTGATGCTGTAAACCCCAGCCATCTGGGACTAAACACAACAACACTATGAATCATTAGAATGGTGTTTGAGCCAGGTATGAAATACACCATGAGGTCAGCAAGACAAACTAAAGCGTCCGTCTGAAATATAGGTGAAATGGCGGACCCTGGTGGCATTACACGTGTAATGTCCCAATAATAACTCCACAAACACTCATTTCTATAATTCTTTTTTACAATATTTGTATTGTATTTTCTTTTTTCAAACACATCAAACAAGAATACAAGACAGAAAAAACATTACAACCCCCTCCATTCCTTAATTATAATTTAAACTGACACTCGCATAAACATTCAACAAAAAAGTACAGTAAAATTAATTATAAGAAATTATAAAAAATAAATACCCCTCTTCGGCCTCTCTACCTCCATCCTTTATTCAAACACTAATTTCTAGTACAAAATACTGATACAGTATATCTGCATTAAGACAGATATATTTTTACACAGACAGGAAACACAGATATCCACACTGGAAAGGAATTATTTAGGAATAATATTAATATCACACATGAAAAAAACCTATACACACCTATATATCACGGCACACATCAAAAATGTATGGGAGAGAAGTCACAGTGGAAGTGACTGTGGATCTGTTGGGGGCTGTCGTACTCCATCTTCACACACGGCTGTTCCGGAGGGCTGTCGGGAGAGGCGGCGCTGGCGTGGGAGGGGGGCACGGGAGTGGACTTGGGCGGGGCGCTCTCGATGGCTCTGAAGCGGGAGGCCTGGAGGCTGGTGGACACCGGTGGAAGGACCGAGGCGGTGGCGGCGGCGCGTGTCTGCATGTGTGAGGAGGACCTCAAGGAGTGCGTGTGGGAGGAGCTGTGGGAGGAGCCGAGAGAGGAGCTGTGGGAGGAGCTGAGAGAGGAGCTGTGGGAGGAGCTGTGGGAGGAGCTGAGAGAGGAGCTGTGGGAGAAGCTGTGGACGGAGCTGTGGACGGAGCTGTGGACTCCTCGGGGGGGGTACGGCGGAGGGGGCGGGGCTGTGGTGGTGGTGGAGGAGGGGGGGTGGGGGTCTCGAGGGCCCCCCAGGCTGGCCGAGTAGGAAGACGGGCACTGGGCCCGCTGGAACATGGCTGGTTGGTTGTAGACGTCGCTCCACGGATAGGGCTGGTACGCTGCAAGGCCACCTGGGAGGGACAGATGCAGGCGTGCGCACACCACACACACAAAAACAGATTCCAACAATGTAATTATTTATTTATCTTTTGCTGTAGTAGTGGATAGGTATATTATTTTTTTTAAATCGATAGATAATTTATTACATATTAATTAGTGGTGTCAATCGATTAAAATATTTAACTCGATTAATCGCATGATTGTCCATAGTTAACTCGCGATTAATCGCAAATTAATCGCATTTTTCATTTACATTTTTTCTACCTTAAACTGATCTTTTTCAAGTTCCAAGTTTTAATACTCTTATCAACATGCAAGTCAACAAATACTTGCTTTATGCAGCCATTTAACACTTTGGTTGCCTAAGGTTAAATTAATGATATACCATAGATTGCCAGCGCTATTTGTCTATGGAGAAAGTCCCCTTCTTTGCAGGGCTATAACTTTTTAAATTCTATTGCTACATTGCCATTATTAGGGCCCATTCAAAGTCCTATATGTATTGTTCATTGTGTAGCAACGTTAAACTTTTTCATTCACATATTCATAGTAAGGTATGGTCTAATGTATAAGTATGTTTTCATCTCTTTCTGCAGCTTTCTCCAGAACGTGATATATAGCCCCAAATGCATTATATTGATGAAATACAGTTTGATGGCAATCAGCGCGATATAAAAAATTCCAACTAGACGTACTTCTAGAAGTTACTGAAGGATGGGCGAGGGGGCGTTTATAATTCCGTGGGCAGCGTTATACCAATCATCTAATGTGGGTCAAATGTTGATAATATCAGTTATTATCGAAGACGGTAACGTTACACGCTGAAACTCACCCCAGTCTCCGCGCGCCGTTGGGCGATCATCGTCGAGTAGAAATTTTATCATTATGGGATATATTATTACCCGGTCCATCTCCAGCTTGTATAATGGTATATACGTCCAAATCATGTTGTTTATCGAGTTATTGGCAATCGATCGCTATGTAGTGTGACGAGCTAGAGTGCCGGAACCTATACCGAGTGCCCGGAAGTAATATGGCCGACCAGCAAAACCTCTACTGCGCTTCCTGTTAAGCGGTTGCGCCGATCGGCCACCAGATGGCGCTCCTGAACCGCCAGAGAGCTCAGTGGGTCCTGCTGGTGGATCTCAGGCCAGCGGAGGGACATTATGAATCCGATCGCAGATTTTTTTAAATATTGATATAAGGACGCTGTACAGCGTCCCCCGGCAACTTTAGCATGGCCAGGAAAGACGTCTAAAGACGGGTCCCGGCAGTTCAAGTGTTAACACAAAAGGATGACCCTCATGCATTGCAAATTTGCATAAAATTCAAAACAGAGTGAAAATAATAATCTAAAACAATGGATAAAGTGTGCACGAAATAATAGGGGAAAGAAAACGTTAGGAACTTGTTACATTCACCCACACAAGGGCTGAGTAATCACACCCCCCCCCCCCTCTCTCTCTCTCTCTCTCTCACACACACTCTCCCAGCTCTCTTTCTCTCTTGCCCCTTCCTCATCTCTCACCCCCCTCTCTCTCTCACACACACACACACAGTATCAATGAGAGCATCAATAATACACCTGAGTGAAGTCTAGTAAAAAAAAAAAAAAAAAATCTTAAAAGTTAATACTGAGTTAAAAAAAATAGTGGCGTTAATAGAATCGGGCGATAACGCGTTAATACCGTGTTAACTTTGACAGCCTTAATATTAATATGATATTGTATGTAAGGAAGGGGCAGGACCAGATAAGCTTTGCTTCTTTCCGTCCCTTCTCGGACAAAAGCATTTGTCTTGAGCTATGTTGATTATTGCTTCCATGTCTAGGAAGATATATTGAATTAAATGTAATTTTTTTTTAATAAATTTTTTGTTCTTACAAATAAATGTGTGTGTTTATGGTTGAAAATGTTCGAGATAAATAAAGATCAAATCAAACCTGACAAATCAAAATGTCTCATTGATAATACGACTCATTAGGGATGGGCGTGAGTAATCGATTACTCGCGGCTATGAGAAAACTCTATCTTAAATTATTAATAATTTTTATGAAAATACATTTTATTTTACATATTTGTTTCACATGTATGTGTAAGATTATAACTGTTTGTTGGTTTGATTAAATATATACACGAATATATATACACGAATGAACACAATTAAGTTAAAAAAGAAACTAAAAAAAAATATATATATAATTTCTTTTTTTTAAGTTTTTCCCCCCTCCACAAGTAATCCACGATTAATTGAGTATATCATGCGATCAATCGATCTGAATTTTTCTTAAAAATGCCCATCCCTAACTCTCACCTCCCGTTCACTCACCGTGGTGGCCGGCGGGCTGCAGCAGTATCTGGCCCCCCCCGCTCTGAGGCTGGAAGTACGCGGGGCCCCCGGCGGTGTAGGTCACCACCCCGGTGGAGCCGCCCCCGGGGCCGAAGGTCAGGTAGGAGGTGGGGTTGGAAGAATCGGGAGGATTGGGGGTGAGGTAGGGGGAGGGGGTGAGGAAGGCCAGGCGAGGGAGGGAGGAGTGGGGCTGGGAGGTCTGGAACTGGTAGGACAGGGTGCTGTTCTGCTGGTAGTCCATCTTCTCCCCGTAGTCAAACAGGGAACTGGGTGAAACATGCGAGAAACAAGGTGATCCAAGAACTACAGGAACCTCCTGAGCCCTGAGGTCATTTATCAATGCCATTTTCTTTTGCAATGCAGTTTTTTTGCACCAGATCGTATACATCCTTGTATATCTTCCTGTACATTTTACTGTATATTTTTGGACTATATATATATATATATTCAAATGTATATCTTTGACTGTGTATTCTTATTTTTGACTACCTAAATGTTTATCGTGAGCGATCTGTGGTGCCGAATTTCCCTCTGGATGAGTTATATTCCATTCTAGCGCCACAGAATATTCATAGTACATGGTAGGTAGTACAATCTTTAGTCTTGTCCCATCTTGACTACTGCCCAGCAATTTGGTCTAGCAAGAGCTTAGTAAACTCCAGCTCACTCAAAATAGAGCTGCCCGCCTCACTCTTCACTGCTCTATAAGGAATAGTGTGGAGGGAATGCATGCTGCTAGACTGTCGTGGATGAGGGTGGACGAGAGACTAGCATGCAGTTTGATTTGGTTTTTAAACATTTGTATTTTGGGTAAACCCACTCAATTGTATTCTATGCTTTTATCCACCAATGATAGACATGACCATAATACCAGACATGCTTCAAGTAGTCGCTTTACCCTACCTCTGCCTAGAACCAATGCTAGCAATGTAGAGTCATAACATAATATTGGAATAGGATCCCATTACATATAATACGGACGGAAAACAAGGACAGTTTAAAAAAGAAACTTAATGTTATCCAAACTTCTTCTGTTTACTTTGTTTTAAAAGGTATGGTGAAATGGATTCACCTATGACCTTTTGTTTGAATTTTTATTGATTATGTATGTGATATATGACTATGTATGTGATATATGATTTATACTGAATGTTTCATATTTGTATGTGTATATCTGTGAGGACCCCAGGAAGAATAGTCAACACGTCGATGATGACTAATAGGGATCCTAATAAACATAAACAATAAACAGAATATTCATCCCACTAAAGTTGGAAAGGTCCAGAACTAAAAAGCTATCGAGGCTGAATGCTCGGTGGAGATGGGGCCGACCAAAGGTTCCTGTATCAGAGCTAGAACCTCCCGAGTACCTAGAGATGCACCAAAATCACGTTTTCACTTCAAATATCAATTCGGAGTACTTTATATATTGACCGACAGAGTATTCATTCAGTACTTTATATATTGACCGACAAGAGTATTCATTCAGTACTTTATGTATTGACCGACAGAGTATTCATTCAGTACTTTATGTATTGACTGACTAGAGTATTCATTCAGTACTTTATGTATTGACCGACAGCGTATTCATTCAGTACTTTATGTATTGATCGACAAGAGTATTCATTCAGTACTTTACAGTATGTATTGACCGACAGAGTATTCATACATTTTTTACTTTGTTTCTATTTTCTTTTTTTATGTTTACCTTTGAACCTTTTCTCCCATCCCCCGATTTTGTCGTTATACCAATTCCCATCTGGTTGTTGCGCTACCCTACTGTCGGTCTAGGGAAATCACTTTGATTTCTGACTTGTAGTTTTGGTATAGGTTTTGGCTTGATAATGGTATATGTTTTAGCTTGGTAATGGTATAGGTTTTGGCTTGGTAATGGTATAGGTTTTGGCTTGGTAATGGTATAGGTTTTGGCTTGGTAATGGTATAGGTTTTGGCTTGGTTTTGGCTTGGTAATGGTATATGTTTTGGCTTGGTAATGGTATAAGTTTTGGCTTGGTTTTGGCTTGGTAATGGTATAGGTTTTGGCTTGGTAATGGTTAGGGATGGGTACCGTTCACATTTGAACAGATACGGTACCTGTGAATCGATACCGGTAACCAACGGTACCTTTTTTCTGTACTTTAGTCTCTAAAATTTGTATCTACCTACCTCAGTTGTAAAAAAAAATAAAAAAAAATAAAAAATCCAAACTTCAAATAACCACAGTTTCGACCGTTTTCGGCTTGCCATTGCCCCGACTGCTTTTTTTTTTTTTGTATCTCACGTGAATCGATACTCGGTAGTACCAACGTGTTTCGGTAAGTACCTTTAAAAGTACCGAATTCGGATTTTTTTTTGCAGGAGACGCATTTGATAGCACAGGACCATGAGAAACTGAAAAGATTTGGATATGTGAATGCATATTATAATTCCTTTAAACGGACCCTGAGGAGAGGAGTAGCCACATTAATCAAGAACACAGTAAAATTTGAATTGGTCAAAGAAGTAAGAGAGATTTGTTCTGGTGAAGGGGAAAATGGAGGGTCAGATGGTTACGTTAGTGAATGTATATGCACCCCCAGAGAGTGAGAGGTATTTATATGAGAAAATTTTTTACATGATAGCGATGGAACTGGAAGGGATATTGATATGTGCGGGAGATTTTAATGTGGTATTGAATCACGACTTGGACACTACGAGTACTAGAAAGGGTAGACCGCAAATCAGTAGGTATATGAATATACAGATGACGGAAATGGGAATTACAGATGTTTGGAGGGGGATGCACGCCCTGGACAGGGAATACACACATTACTCACATCCACACGCGACATATGCGAGAATAGACTATTTTCTGATGACGACGGGGGACAGCTACAGGGTTCGGGAGAGCAGAATAGGGGTAGCGGACATATCGGACCACAGTGCCATATATCTGACAGTAGATCTGGAGGGGAGACGGAGGAACACAATCTGGAGACTGAATGTGGGAATATTAAATAACAAGGGGGTGGTGAGTCAGATTAAGGAGGAGATAGCCAGGTATAAGGAGGAAAATGACAACGGGGAGGTCGACCCGAACATTCTATGGGACACACTGAAGGTGGTGATAAGGGGGAAATTGATGGAGAAAACAGCACTACTGAAGAAAGCCAGAACGGAGACATATCACAATCTGATAGGGAAGCTGAAGGATCTAGAGGGGAGACACCAGATATCGAAAGAACAGGAAACACTGAGAAATCAAAGAAGTAAGGGCCAGGATAAATAGGGAATTATTGACGGAAATAGAAAAGAAAGGGAGGTTTATGAAACAGACATACTATGAGGGGGGACCAAGGGCGACCAGACTGTTGGCTAGGAGAATCAGGACGCAACAGAAGTTAAACACGATACACACAATAAGGGATACAAAGACTAATGAAATATTGAGGGACCCAGCTGAAATAGAGAGGACATTTAGAGAATACTATGAGACACTATACACGCAGCCAATGGCAGCGGGAGAAGAAGAAATAGACACTTTTCTGGAGAAGCTGGAGTTACCATCGATAGGGAGGGAACAGAATGAAGAATTAAATAAAATAATTACGGAACGGGAACTGGAAGAGGCAATTAGTAGAGCTAAAAACAACAAATCTACGGGGAGCGACGGATTCCCATCGGAATTCTACAAGACATTTAGAGCAGAATTAGCGCCCATGTTAGGAGCGGCATTCAGACACACGATGGAAGAGGGCAAAATGCCTCCCTCATGGAAGGAAGCCGTAATCACCACGATACCGAAGGAAGGGAAGGATAGAGAATTATGTAGTAGTTTCAGGCCTGTGTCCATACTCAACATGGATTATAAGATGTATACATCAATAATATCAACGAGATTCGAGACGTTTATGCCAGACATTATAGATGAAGATCAGACTGGATTCATTAAAGGGAGACAGACGCAGGACAACGTGAGAAAGACATTACACATAGTGGAGGAGATACAAAAACAAGGTGGTAGTGCGGTACTGATTAGCCTAGATGCAGAAAAGGCATTCGACAGTGTGAGTTGGGCATTTTTATATAAGGCGCTAGAGAAATTCGGGCTAAACGAGAGGGCAATGAGGATGATCAAGGCACTATATCAGGAGCCGACAGCGAGAATTAAGGTGAATGGCAGCCTGACGGATAGAATCAGATTAGAGGGCTACCAGGCAGGGATGTTGTCTCTCACCAACGCTCTTCGATGTTTTCATAGAACCACTGGCACAACTGATCAGACAGACCGAGGACATCAAGGGAGTAGAGATAAAGGGAACGGAATACAAACTAGGCCTATTTGCGGACGACGTGATAGTATACATGAGGCAACCAGACAAGAGCTTCCCGGCACTGATGGATCTACTGAAGGAATATGGCCACTACTCAGGATACAAACTAAACGTGACAAAGACACAGACATTAGCATGGAACTATACCCCAACGACGGAAATTAGGGAGGAGTACGGGATAAGGTGGGACATGGACAAGATTAAATACCTAGGGGTGAATATCACGAGAGGGGTGGGGAAGCTGTTTGAGGCGAATTATACACAGATAAATCAGAACATCAAGAGAGACTTGGAGAGATGGACAGTAATGCCCTTGGACTTCAATTCAAGGATAGAGGTTATTAAGATGAACATACTATCAAGGTTACTATACCCGTTTCAGTCACTACCGATACAAATACCACAGAACCAATTCAGGGAGTGGGACAGACTGATATCGAGGTTCATATGGGCGGGGAGAAGACCACGGGTCAGATATAAAACACTACAACTACCAAAGGAAAAGGGAGGGATGGCAGTACCCAGCCTACAAGACTATTATTATGCAGCACAACTGAGAGCAGTGACGTGCTGGTGCAACGACAGATACGAGGCCAGATGGAAAGACATTAAAAAAGAAGGGGAGGGATACAAGGTACAGGCTCTGGTGGGGGATAGGGAACTATTCAAGGAAAAAGAGGGACTGTTAGATCCAATCACAAAGTGCACCTTAATTATATGGAACAGAGTAGTAAAATCACACAAATTGGAGAAGCAGTCAGGGGTTCTTCTGAGATGGGTAGCGCATGATAAGAGATTCAAGCCAGGGAGGTTGGACCATGGATTCAGAAGGTGGGAAGGGGGGGGGGGGGGGGGCAACAGCGATATGCAAGATGATAGAGAAGGGGGAAATGCAGACCCTACAAAAATTAAAGGAGAAATTTGGACTAGAAAACAGGGACCACTTCAGATATCTACAGGTTAGAGATTACTACAATAAAGAAATAAGAGGGGACAAAGAAGAAGAACAGAATGGAATAATCAAGATGATAGTATGGGCATACGAAGGGGGGAAAGGAAGGGTAATATCAGCACTGTACCGGGCTATAATGAACAGCAAGGGACACACGACCGATTATATAAGGGAGAAATGGGAGAGAGAACTAGAGATAGGAATAACAGAGAAGGAATGGGGTAACATATGCGAGGTGCAGCACTCAACAACAGGATCAAGGGTATGGAAAGAATTTGGATGGAAAAACTTGGATGGAAAAACATAATCAGGTTCTTTATAACCCCAGAGTTGAAGGGAAAGTATGCACCAACACAAATGGCATGCTGGAGGATGTGTGGGAAGGAGGGGGCAAATCACACGCACATATTCTGGGGATGTCAGAAGCTGAAGGGGAGGAGATAGGGGAGGCAATGACCAGAATATTAGGATACGGGTTACCACAAACGGGACTGGTGCTTTACTTAGGGGACCTGACGCACGAGGGAATACAAGGGGGGGACAAATATTTAATAAAGATAATGTTGTTATCGGCCAGAAAAGCAATAACGAGACTGTGGTACAAAGAAGATCCACCAACAATAGCACAATGGGTAGGAATAGTAGAGGAGATACAGGATATGGAGAGGATAACACACATGCTGAGGCTACAGGAAGAGACATTTGGAGAAAGATGGAGAAAGTGGGAGGATTATAAGGGGAACGAAAACGACATCACAGAGGAAGAACCAAATGCAACACAAGAGGGTGAAGGGTAAAGGAGGAAAGAGGTTCAAGGAGGGTCTCTGAACCCGTGTCACACACCTTTGCTTTAGTTCGTTTTTTCTATTTTTATTTCTGTTTCAAGTTTCAAGTTTCTTTAATAGTTGTCATACAGAAGTACAGAATACTTTTGTACAAAATGCTTCTTACTGTTGCGCTCCAGAGACTGTGCATGACAAGATAAGTATGAAATAAAAACATAGTAAAAATTAGAAGTAAAAAAAGAGGTCACAGTGTTCAGTTTAGACATATGTACAATGTTCGTAGACGTAGTTACCATACAATATACAATACTGTGCAGTGTACTAATATACAATACTATATAGTGCAAGGCATAAATGGACGAGGTGCAGTTTAGGTACAATTCACAGTAGGTGTACGAGTTGTAGTGCAAATCCTTTATCAATAAATATAAAGTGTAAGTGTGTTTGTGTGATCTAAAGTGTGGAGAGTGGGTGCTGCAGTGTGTTGTTTGTTTGAGTGAGTGTGTGCGTGTGTGCGTGTGTGCTGTGTGCATTTGATGGTTGTTGCATAGTGATTATTGTTCGTTTTAGCGATTATTGTTCGTTTAGCAGCCTGATGGCCTGGGGATAGAAGCTCCTTCTGAGTCTTTCTGTGCTCGCCATAAGACTCCGGTATCGCTTGCCTGACGGCAGCAGTTCAAAGAGGCAGTTGTTCGGGTGGCTCGAGTCCTTAATAATTCTCTTAGCCTTCCCCTTGCACCGCTTGTTGTAAATGTTCTGGAGGGTGGGAAGCCCCCCTCTAATTGTGCGTTCGGCTGAACGTGTCACTCTTTGTAGTCTGCTACGGTCTTTTGCAGTGCTATTCCCAAACCAGGAGGTGATGTTGCCGGTCAGGATGCTCTCTATTGTACATGAGTAGAAGTTCCTAAGGATCTTCTGACTGACTTGGAACTTCCTTAGGCGCCTGAGGAAGTAGAGGCGTTGTCGTGCCTTCTTCACAACACTGTCAATGTGTGTGGTCCATGTCAAGTCCTCGGATATGTGGGCTCCGAGGTACTTGAAACTGTTCACTCTCTCAACTGGTGCCCCGTCGATGCTGAGGGGGCTGTAGTCCTTGACCCCCGACCTCCTGAAGTCCACAATCATCTCTTTTGTTTTGCTGACGTTCAGGGAGAGGCAGTTCTCCTGACACCACTGTGACAGGTTCTCTACCTCTTCCAGGTAGGCCCTTTCGTCGTTGGCAGAGATCAGGCCCACCACTACTGTGTCATCAGCAAATTTGATGATGGTGTTGTTGTTCCGCTGTGCTACGCAGTCATGTGTGTACAGGGAGTAGAGGAGGGGGCTCAGAACACAGCCCTGGGGGGCCCCTATGTTGAGCGTGATGGATGAGGAGGTGCAGTTGCCGGCTCTTACCACCTGGGGTCTGCCCGTCAGGAAGTCCAGGACCCACTGGCACAGGTTATAGTTCAAGCCCAGGTCCCTGAGCTTGGCTATGAGTTTGGAGGGGACTATGGTATTGAATGCTGAGCTGTAGTCGATGAACAGCATTCTCACATAGTTCCCCTGCCTCTTGTCCAGATGTGATGCTGCTGTGTGCAGCACATGGGCTATGGCGTCCTCCGTGGACCTGTTGGGGCGATATGCAAATTGCAGAGGGTCCAGGTTGATGGGGAGGGAGGAACAGATGTAGCCCTTCACTAGCTTCTCAAAGCACTTCATGGCTATGGAGGTGAGGGCTACAGGGCGGTAGTCGTTGAGGCAAGCGGGCGTAGATTTTTTGGGTACAGGGATGATGGTGGACTTCTTCAGACAGGTGGGGATGACGGCCTGTTCCAAGGACAGGTTGAAGATGTCAGTGAATACCGGGGCCAGTTTGTCGGCACAGACTTTTAGGACGCGGCCGGGGATGCCGTCCGGTCCTGCTGCCTTCCTGATATCCACTTTTTTAAAGATCCGTCTCACCTCATGCTCTGTTACCCTGAACACTGAGTCTCCATCAGCAGACCCCCCCCCCCCCATTGCCGTGGTTTGTAGGCTGGTGTTGTTGTTCACAGCCTCAAACCTCGCATAGAAGGAGTTGAGATCATTTGCTAAGGAGATGTCACTGTTCAGTTTGAGGGGGGTTCCTTTGTAGTCTGTCATTGTTCTGAGGCCCTGCCACATGCCTCTAGAGTCAGCCTGTTCAAACTGAAGTTCAACTTTATCCCTGTAACGCCGTTTTGCCTCTATTACTGCTCTCCTGACGTTGTATCTTGCCATCTTGTGTTCTTCCATGTTGCCTGTCACCAGCCCGGTGTTGTATGCTGATGTGCGCACTTTCAGAGCCTCACGGACGGATTTGTCTACCCAGGGCTTTTGATTTGGGTAGATATTAATTTTGGTGGTGGGGATTATTACTTCTACCTGAGTACAGACATAGTCAATCACCGTTTCGGTGTATTCGTTAATATTGGCTGTGTTATCACGGAATACACTCCATTCTGTGCTTCCCAGCACTGCTTGGAGTGACTCCACTGACGTCACGGCCCAACGCTTAACCTCTCGCGAGACCACCGGCGTTCGCTTGAGACTCTGTTTGTACTTAGGCAAAAGAAAAATGGCGGCGTGATCGCTTTTACCGAATGGACTAAGAGCCTGTGACTTGTACCCATTCTTAAATTGCGAGTATACATGGTCTAATATGTTCTCGCCTCTGGTGGGACAGGTCACATGCTGATAGAAATTCGGCAGCACCTTTTTAAGACGCGCGCTGTTGAAATCCCCCAAGACCAAAATGGCAGCGTCAACATTAGCTGCCTGGAGTTTGTTTACCTCGTCGTGAAGTTTTGAAAGTGCGACCTCAGTGTTCGCGTGGGTATGTTGGGTATGACAATTGTTTTATGTTTTTTGCACTTTATTATTTAGGTCTGTTTAAGTGTTGTTTTATGATGTGTTTAGTTTTAATTTCATGAATGTACCCATATATGTATGTCGTTATGTTATGGATGTCAATATAAATGTTATGTTGTATGTCCATAAATGTTGAATAAAAATGTAAGTTAAAAAAAAAAAAAAAGTACCGAATTCGGTACCCATTCCTAGTAATGGTATAGGTTTTGGCTTGGTAATGGTATAGGTTTTGGCTTGGTAATGGTATAGGTTTTGGCTTGGGAATGGTATAAGTTTTGGCTTGGTTTTGGCTTGGTAATTGTATAGGTTTTGGCTTGGTAATGGTATAGGTTTTGGCTTGGTAATTGTATGGGTTTTGGCTTGGTAATGGTATATGTTTTGGCTTGGTAATGGTATATGTTTTGGCTTGGTAATGGTATAAGTTTTGGCTTGGTAATGGTATATGTTTTGGCTTGGTAATGGTATAAGTTTTGGCTTGGTTTTGGCTTGGTAATGGTATAGGTTTTGGCTTGGTAATGGTATAGGTTTTGGCTTGGTAATGGTATAGGTTTTGGCTTGGTAATGGTATAGGTTTTGGCTTGGTAATGGTATACTGTAGGTTTTGGCTTGGTAATGGTATAGGTTTTGGCTTGGTAATTAATTGGTATAGGTTTTGGCCCCATATCCAATGCCAATATGGCTGCATCCCTACTCCTGTCCTCACCTGTCCGTCTGCAGAGCCTGCAGGTCTCTCCCCGGAGGGTCTAGGTGGCCCCCCATGTAGGAGGTGCCCTCCAGGGCCTCCAGGAACAAGGGTGGGGTGGGGACCGGGGCGCTGAAGAGAAGCGGGGTGGGGTTGGGGTTGTTGTAGGTCACGGCGAAGCGGGGCAGGCTGGCTCGACGCAGCGGGGGGGGGCTGTGCAGCATCGCAGGGGGGTATTGGCCCCCGGCCCCCGGTCTGGACCGGCCTGGGAGGCACAACACACTCTCTTAAAAAGGGGAGATTCAGGATGTATTTTAGAAGCGTGTTCTATTGATCACCATGGCTACACTGTCATAGTGTCTCCAGGATTCGTCTCCGCTCGATGACATCAGTGTCTCGTCTGGTATTCGGCTTAAAGAGAGTTCCTTTATTCACGAATCAAAAATGTTTGTGAATATAATCTAGTCTCCTGCTCATGCCGGCACAGAGACCGTTTCACGTTGGACTATTCTTTAGGGCTTCCATCTTGTCTTTCAAGATATCCTTCTTCTACTGTACCTCCTCGCCAAGTGATCGTTCTAGAGTCTAGAGACCATGCCCTCTCTATGAAAATCTAGTTTTTATTACCAGTGTTTTGAATTTTCTATAATTTTCACAATGAATTCCACACAGTGATCATTCCAGATGAAAAGAAAATATAAAATATAAAAGTTCAATCCCCTTCATTGGCTGATATCAATCCCGTCTCCTGAGCCGTTCAGCCATTGTGCAGTGTGATGTGTGGCGGGTGAGTGATTTTTTTTTCGTAGCCGTAGTTTGCGAAGACGCTCTCTGATTGGCTAGCCACGTACAGCGAAGACCCTCTGATTGGTTTAGCTCCGAAGGGTCTCTTCCACCTTGTACATATATATTCTCTGCTTCGAAGTGGTTATGCTTTGGCCCTCTTTCGAAGTGGGTTATGCTTAGAGTTTATCTTTAGAGCAGGGCGATGGACCACCAGCCATGATTCCAAACTCTAAGCATAACTCACTTCGAAAGAGGGCCAAAGCATAACCACTTCGAAGCAGAGAATATATATGTACAAGGCGGACATTTCTATCCCAGAGCCCTTCGGAGCTAAACCAATCAGAGAGGGTCTTCGCTGTACGCGGGCTAGCCAATCAGAGAGCGTCTTCGCAAACTGCGGCTACAAAAAAAAAAAAAATCACGCGTGCCGGGTGCCAGTGTATGGCAGCCATTGAGCATGCGTAGCCCAAGGTTGGGTGCAGGAGGCAATTTCCCACTACATAGTGTAGGGAGCGCTTTGAGTGTCTAGAAAAGCGCTATATAAATGTAATGAATTATTATTATTATTATGAATTAATTATTAAAAGAGTTCACCTCTGGCTGTGTGTGTGTGTCTGTCTATCTATCTGCTACCTTACCGGGGCTGGAGAGGCTGGCGAGCAGAGAGCCGTAGGAGGGGAGGGTCTGTGTGGACGGGGTGGCCAGGGGTGGTGCCGGGGGGGCAGCAGAGGGGCGATGGGGGCATAGTGGCCAGAGAAGGAGCCTGGCCCCCTGCTGAGGAGACAATAGGAGGAGGATGGAGTCACACTTTTGTACAGAAATGACCATTTACATCAAGTTATGCAGGAGGTAGAGCAGTCCTCTCGTAATCCGGAGGTTTCCCGGTTCGATTCCCGCTCCTCCCGGGCAGTGCGTCGATGTGTCCTTGAGCAACACTTAACCCCTAATTGCTCCCGATGAGCAGGTCCTCGCCTCCGCCGTCGGTGTGTGAATGTGTGAGTGAATGGGTGAAATGTGAGGAACAAATTGTAAAACGCTTTGGATAAAAGCTGCTATATAAAATGCAGCCATTTACCATTTTATGCCGACAGATATTACAACGGTGTATACCATATTTAATTTTAACTAGGGCTGTCAGTTTATCGCGTTAATTAATTACACAGCAAATTATCACGCTATGAAAATTAATTACAATTCTTTTTTTTTTATAATTTTTTTTTGTATCTCATTCATTCCATAAGAATGTAGAATACACATTTAGACTTTTTTTTAATATGGTCCATTTGCATGTTCTTGGTATCTGATTCTAGGGACATCTATGAATCTCAGGGAATGTATTCCCAGTGTCAGAAATACTGTGGGCTAGATCCACAAAGAATGGATTGCACGGTGCAAGTTGCACCCTTACTTACAATTCATTATGAATTGAAAATGGGGGACCCTGATGTAAACAAGACGAAAGTCTCTCTGGTCTGCATCCCCTTAACAATTGTGTGTATTGAGCCGTACTGTATTGTACCCATTCTGCAATCTGTTAATAAAATTTTCATTCAATCAATCAATCTGCGCGGTGATTGATTGAAATTTTTTTTGAGTCAATTGTAATGAACCAAATGAGAATATCAATAACATTTTTTTTATCTTTGACTGTGAATAACACCATGCTCAAATTGACCAGACCTGAAAAATCTAAGCAAATGAAGATAAGATAAGATAAGATATTCCTTCTTATCTTATGTGCTTATGTGCTCAAATTAATAGATGGAAGATGATTAAACAGAAGGTTTTGTAGATACAGTACTGAATTCTGCCATCTGGACACATGCAATTTGAAATATGATTATAGAATATAGAATATCAGGCATAAAATGGTTATGAGATTAAAATGAGATTAATTAGATTAATTAATTACAAATCCTGTAATTAATTAGATACATTTTTTTAATCGCCTGACCGCACTAATTTTAACCTTATATACGGTTATGGATTAATGCACAGGTATGTTTTTATAATACCTACAACACGCACGCACACACCAATGATGTAATAAAACGTACACAACCAAAAATATGTTTTCCTTCACATAACAATGCTCGACAGTGCAAGCGTTTCACTCGCATTTGCCAGCGAAAAATGTATTTGTGCAAATCAGAAGAATAATTTAGGAGTTCAACTACCAAGACTGGCCCCCGTAAATGTCCAACCCCCCCCCCCCCCCCCCCCCCCCAACCCCCTCCTAATGTACAGTTTCCTCCCCCTCGTATGTATATAGTTTCTGTTAGGATCTCTGTTAAGCTGTAGCCCTATTTTCAGAAATCTCGCCTAAAGGTACATGCCTAAGTAAATGGAAGATTGCTCCACTTCTACAAAGCCAAGTTGCATGTTCTTGGTATCTAGGAACATCTAGGGACCTGGGGGTATGTATTTCCAGTGTCAGAAATATTGTGTCTGTTACTAGGCTTGAGTAAATTGTAATGAAAAAAGGGAGAATATAAATGATGATTTATTTTTGCATCTGTGCCGGTGAATAACACCATGTTACAATTGTGAGCAAGCCGAGCTTGCTCACTGAGCTCATTCACCACCTTCTTGAGATCAAGTGTAAAAAAAATCTAAGCAAATTAATAAAGGGAAGATGATTAAACAGAAGGATTTGTAGATATAGTAATAAATGATAATCGATTTTAATTATGAATTCATATTTGACCTTGAACTTGACCTTATTATGGCCAAATCATACATCTATGGATAGAGAAAAGGCTCCTCTTTCCAATGGCAGGGCTGAATCTGGATTTAGTAATTTCCTTGCTGTTTTACGATAAGAGATATAATTAGCATTTTTTCGATAAATTCATATTCCCAATAAATCGTATAAAACATCGGTAAAAATGAAAATATACACTGACTGCTGTTTTGATAGGGTTATGGTCTTTACTCTTGGCAAAAAAAAAGAAAAAAAAACATTAACCTCCTAACACCCTCATGAGGACGATTCGCGACTCGCCACTTTGCCGACCTCTAGCGGCTCGGGTGTGCATTTCTTTTAATACAATATATAGATAGAATTAAAGTCCTATTTGTTGGCTGTCAATTGCCCTTTCAGGTGACAAAATCCGTTCAGCGGTTCTCGAGTTACATGCCGGTATGTGAGGCGTGCGCCAAAGTACACATTACCACCCCCGACCTCCGGGGGCTCTAGCTCCGTCAATCATCTAAACATTTTTGGACAGGGTTGTAGCCAATGAGAGTGGCTTTCCAATGATACCCCATGATATGATAATTGGGGATCTAATACGGTCTCTATTGATTGATTTATGATCAAGAAAACAGGGTCCCCCTATAGGGGGACCTACAGGCGTAACAGGTTAAACAGTACTGTATATCTTGTATGTCATAAATGTAACAGTACTGTATATCTGTATGTCATGTATGTCATAAATGTCATGATATATATCTGTATGTTGTGTATGTCATAAATGTCATTATGAATTGAAAATGTATGTAAACTGATGTAAACAAGACGAAAGTCTTTCTCTGGTCTGCATCCCCGTAACAATTGTGTATTGAGCCGTACTGTATTGTACCCATTCTGCAATCTGTTAATAACATTTTCAATCAATCAATCAATCACCTGTTGCTTGGACCAATGTCATTTTCCACCAAAGGTATTATCCGATAAAAGCTTTTGTGTGCTCCTACATTATGCTCCTTGGGAAAAAGGTAAGTGTCAAGCCCTCCATTAGAACTTTACTGACTTGGTGTGGGCTGGCAGGGGTGCCAGGGGTAGCAGCGAGGGGTTGGTGTGGAGGTGGAACTGGGGAGAGCTACATCCTGCTGGCCTGCTGCCCGGCCTGGACTCCACCTGCGGCCCCAGGTTGGAGCGCTCCAGCTTCCTCCACTTAGCCCTGCGGTTCTGAAACCACACCTTGGAGAGAGAGAGAGAGAAAGCTGGCCAATTATTAATCAAGTGAAACAGCCTGGAAAAAGGACCAATAATCATTCGTTGGTGTCAGAATTCATCATTCTGGGGGTCGGGACAAGGTATTCCTCTATTCTCGGCCTAGATCACTTGGCGAGGAGGTAGAAGAAAGATATCTTGAAAGACAAAGCTAGAAGCCCTAAAGAATAGTCCAACGTGAAACGGTCTCTGTGCCGGCATGAGCAGGAGACTAGATTCTATTCACAAACATCCACCACTGCACCCACAACAAGGCTGCACTGCCGACTCCGTTCTATAATACTATACAACTCCGTTTTGATTTGTGAATAAAAGAACAACTCTCTCTTTAAGCCGAATACCAGACACAGACGAGACACTGATGATGTCATCAAGCAGAGACAAATCCTGCGGCTGCTCCATAGACGGTGAATAGTTAACACTTTGGCTGCCAGGAAACGTGTTTAGACGTCATTGCCGGCCATGCTCAAGTTGCGGGAGGACGCTGTACAGCGTCCTTATATCAATATTTCAGAAATCTGCGATCGGATTCATATGTCCCCTCCGCTGGCCTGAGATCCACCAGGAGGACCCACTGAGCTCTCTGGCGGTTCAGGAGCGCCATCTGGTGGCCGATCGGCGCAATCGCTTAAACAGGAAGTGGCATAGAGGTTGTGCTGGACGTCCGTATTACTTCCGAGCACTCGCTATAGGTCCCGGCATTCTAGCTCGTCACAATACACAGTGATCGATTGCCAATAACACGATAAACAACATGATTTGGACGTATATACCATTATACAAGCTGGAGATGGACCGGGTAAATCTACATCCCATAATGATAAGATTTCTACTCTACGATGATCGCCCAACGGCGCGCGGAGACTGGGGTGAGTTTTAGCGTGTAACGTTACAGTCTTCGATACCAACTGCTATTATCAACATTTGACCCACATTAGATGATTGGTATAACGCTGCCCACGGAATTATAAACGCCCCCTAGCCCATCCGGTCAACATCAGATGACGTGTAGTAACTTCTAGAAGTACGTCTAGTTGGAATTTTTTATATCGCGCTGATTGCCATAAAACTGTATTGCATCATCAATATAATGCATTTGGGGCTATAGATCACGTTCTGGAGAAAGCTGCAGAAAGAGATGAAAACATACTTATACATTAGACCATACTTTACTATGAATATGTGAATGAAAAAGTTTAACGTTGCTACACAATGAACAATACATATAGGACTTTGAATGGGCCCTAATAATGGCAATGTAGCAATAGAATTTAAAAAGTTATAGCCATGCAAAGAAGGGGTACTTCTCCATAGACAAATAGAGCCGGCAACCTATGGTATATCATGAATTTAACCCAAGGCAACCAAAGTGTTAAGCAACTCCTAGGACACTGTGACAGTGTAGCCATGGTGATTTTACTGGCATACGGGTACATTTTATGATTCAGAGACATAAGGATTTAATGGCCAAAATGAAACTTCTTTGAGCCCAAACTGTTTTGAATGGACCGGACTACAAGGCGTCACTTGATGACATCACAAAGGCGTCACTTGATGACATCACTAGGGATGGGTACCTTTCACATTTGAACCGATACCGGTACCTGTGAATCGATACCGGTACCCAACGGTACCTTTTTTCGTTACTTTAGTCTCAAGAAATTTAATTTACCTACCTCAGTCGTAAAAAAAAAATCCAAATGAATAACTACAATTTCGACAGTTTTCGGCTTGTCATTGCTCCGACTGCTT
Source organism: Notolepis coatsorum (assembly GCF_963971535.1). Classification (NCBI taxonomy): domain Eukaryota; kingdom Metazoa; phylum Chordata; class Actinopteri; order Aulopiformes; family Paralepididae; genus Notolepis; species Notolepis coatsorum. The sequence goes on from NC_140168.1 coordinate 96,102,586, forward strand.
TGTTGTTGAATCAAGTCAAATCCTAGGTAAGCATATATTGTGCGTGTGAACGTTGACATGAAAAAAAAAAAGTAAAAAAAAAAGTAAAAAAAAAAAAATCGGTTTCTCACTTGATTCGATACTCTGTAGTACCAACGTGTTTCGGTTCGGTACCTCAAAAGTACCGAATTCGGTACCCATCCCTAGACATCACAAAGGCTCGCTCCGATTCCCAGCTTGGGGAGACAGTTTATATCATATATATATAAATTGAATATATGAATAGCACAATATAAATCGTGTTTTAGTGCAGAAATACGACATCAGCGTGTATCCTTTCAAAGTAAGAGCGTGAGGTCAGACAAGCGACAAAAAGAGTCAAATGAGAAATATCCAGAAGGTCAAAAGAGGGACAGAGAAAGAAGGAGAGAGGGGGGAGGGAGGGCGATGGGAGAGAGAGGGTAAGGAAGGAGAGAGAAAGAGAAAGAGGTCTAACGAACCATGATCCTCTGGGGTGTGACGCCAACTAAAGCTGCGATGGCTTTCCTCTTGTCTGCATCGGGGTAGTGATCCTCCAGGAATAGATCGTCTAAGTGCTCCAACTGATCTACACACACACACACACACACATCAACCATTTATATAGTCGAATCTTACACGCATGTATGCATGCACACGTAGATGGACACCAGTGGTGGAAGAAGTACAGTTTCTTTACTTAAGTAAAAGTAGAAACACCCAGATAAATGAGTACTCTGGTAAAAGTCCTCCATTCAAATTCTACTAAAGTAAAAGTAGAGAAGTATTTGCTATTGAATGTACTTAAGTATCTAAAGTAAAAGTACACATTCTAGATGGAGTTTGTGTATCCATTGACCTCTATACTGTAGGGTGTGTTAAAGTGGTATGTGGTCCAGTTATGCTGCTCTGATTACGTCCTCTTGAAGTTGACGGGCTTCAAATATGAAAGTATATAATCTTCATACATTTATTTTGTATATGTTTTCTATGAAAAATCTTTTTCTTCAAAGTAAATAGTAACTGATGGGTTCAGATAAATGTAGTTCAGATAAAAAGTAGAGATGTTCCGATACCATTTTTTCCTTCCCGATCCGATTCCGATACCTAAACTTTGGGTATCGGCCGATACCGATACTGTAAGAGCCAAAGCTATATATATTTAGGTTATTATATTATATGAATGTTTAATATTGATTGGATTTAGAGAGAGGCAGTGAACCGTCGTATTTGTCATAATAGTGCATTCTAGAACATAGAACCTTCTAGAACGTTTGTGGTGATGTCATAATAGACCTTGCTAGAACATAAAACAGGCCGGAACGTTTGGGAGGATGTCATAGTAGGCTTTCTAGACCATAAAACATTCTAGAACCACAGTATGACATCATGATAGAAAGTTATGGAACCTTCGTGATGTCACCGTATGATGTCATAACCGAACATTCTAGAACCTTTGGGTCTCTATATAAGCGGGTGTTTCCTCAGTACGGCAGTTTGCATCTTCGACCCGATACCAGTGCATACATTAAAAAAAATTATATTATATAAATAATAATATATTTTTTTTACAGCTACAGATACTGTTTTATATATACTGTTTTTAAATAATAACTAGAAAGTAATGGTATTTATTCAACATCAGGTGATTGTATAGATTAGTATTAGTATCATTAATTGACAACTATGCTCAATGAGTTCACCGATTGGTAAGGCGAAATTGGGATGGGAGAAAAATAGAAAAGAAATGGGAGAAAGAGTGGATAAAAAAAAAAACTACCGGCTTGGTCCAACTCGAGTTGCTTATAACTTTTTGGAAAGTTTCACGGCACCGTTTGGCTACAAATCGACTTTAAACGGGTAATGTTGGTCATAAGGAATGAATGGCAGAACATTCTAGAACATTTGTGATGTCACAGTATGATGTCACAATAGAACATTCTAAAACATTTGTGATGTTACAGTATGATGTCATAAATAGGACATTCTAGAACATTTGTGATGTCACAGTATGATGTCATCATAATAGATCATTCTAGAACATTTGTGATGTCACAGTATGATGTCATAATAGACCATTCTAGAACATTTGTGATGTCACAGTATGATGTCATAATAGACCATTCTAAAACATTTGTGTATCTATTCAACAATTCACAGACCCTCTCCCGTTGGCCGGTGGTACACAGGCATCACCCACACTTTCACAATTTCCCCGCGCGGACAGCTAGCTAGCCGTTGTGGACACTCACCTTAACCATCTTGTTTGCGAAATGCAGGCTTCAGTCAATGTGTTTAGTCTATCTGTCTGAACAGGAGAGAATTGTTGAATATATATAGAACACAAATGTTCTAGAATGTTTGATTATGACATCATACTGTGACATCACACATGTCCTAGAATGTTCTATTATGACATCATATTGTGACATCACACATGTTCTAGAATGTTCTATTATGACAGCATACTGTGACATCACAAATGTTCTAGAATGTTCTATTATGACAAATAAGCCGGTTCAATGGCTTTATCTAAATCCAATCAATATTCCTAATGCCGTTTCAATGTAAGGTTATAAAAATAAACATATAAAACATTCATATAATACAATAACCTAAATATACAGCTAAGTCCCATTGTATTCTGAAATGTAGACCTAAACAGTGTAGCCAACTAAGCCAATAGAAATAAGGTATAACTCATGAGTGCTTTGGCTCCTATACATTAGCCAAGGTAACGTTATGCTAAAACTAGCTCTTCAGCTAATGCTAAATAACACCAGCAAGCTCCCCGTCACACCGCTCTGTCGGGACGATGGAATTTAAGAAAGTATCTGCTGTTAAAATGACAAACAGCATTGACACTTTAATTCACGGTCGATTAAAAACACGTTTGTTTTATAACGCTCACTCTCAGCAGGAGGATACCGCACATGTTGTTGATAAATGACGTCATAATGGTATCGGAGCAAAGAATTAGAGGGTACTCGCCGATACCGATACCAGCATTTTAGGCAGTATCGGAGGCATTTCCGATACTGGTATCGGTATCGGAACAACTCTAATAAAAAGTGCAATATTTCCCTTGAAATGTATAGTGGAGTAAAAGTATAAAGTTCTCTAAAATGAAAATACTTGCATAAAGTACAAGTAGCTCGAAAATGTACTTAAGTAAAAATACTGGTTTTCCCCCACCACTGACGGAAACACACACCCTTACTGGTGCTATACTGTACATACTAAAACAATGCATGGTATAGTTAAGGTGTGCATGCATGCACACACATGTGCGTGAACACACACACACACACAATCCCTTTAGTGGTAGGGTGGCAATCCCACTGTTGCGGTTGACAACCGTATTGCACATTGCATTTTGCACTGCTAAAAAATTTGCACATTGCTCATTACACGCACTTTTTTTGGAACTGTACATAGCCATAGTATAATATCTACATCCTGATCTGCACTGCACACTTTTTAGAACTGTATATAGTCATCTTTATTTTAGTCATCTTATTTTATTCTATGCAAAATGTATTGCATTTGTATTATTGGAAGCTGCTATGGTCGAGGGACCACAATAAATAGAATGTCACTCTTCTTGCTGTAAAGTACTGAAATAAGTGACAATAAAGGAATCTGAATCCAACACAAATAATCTAAAATTGCAATATGGCCCTGTGCAATTTCCAAATGGAAGAATAAAAGGCAATCCTAAATGAAGTACGATGCTGTAGAGAGGTCCTGGCCTACAAATCATATTCCAGACGCAATGGGTTTTGTTTAGTCTTTGTTATGGATTTGAGAGTTTGAAATGTTATTTAGGGGAAATTATAGCCGCCTGGCCAGGGTTCGACATCTTCAGATTAACAAGCTGTTCAGAATTGCTTATCCCTCGTTGATGTCGAAGTGGGATGAATCAGCTTCGACTAATGGATTAGCTGTGCTTCTTGGAGCCAGGAACACCACCTACCTAATGCACTGCCCAGTTGTTGCCCAGTCTGGGCGTGGGCGTGGGGCAGCCAGGCAGGAAGGGGAATAATTCATTTGAGATTTGACAGAAACAGTGTCTTTAATTAGAAGGAAAGAAAACTCGAAAATATATATTTTTTAGGATTTTCTTTTTTTAAGGATAATTGATCTTTGATTTGAATTGATTGATCGATATGATTTTAGATGGTTCTTTTAAAAATTAATTGTCAATGTGTTTTTTTATTAAAGTTTTAGACGTTACAGTAGACATTACAGACATAAGCACACACAAAACAAAACCAAGAAAACAGAAAAACAGTTCACAGAGCACTTCTCAATACAAAACCGTTACTTACAATACAATCAATACAATTTATTTATTCTCGAAATTACAATTGAGGTCACCCTCATTTTCAATGTAGTCAAGACTTTACAGACATTTCAATGCACACATTTCTACAATATAACAATAATAAATATTAATAACTATCTACATAGTACTCTCAGTCCAGAGTGCACCACAGCAATTAGTATAAAAATGAACATAGGCATAAAATCAGCACACAAATTGACAATAAAAGAATTGCATACATTTCAGACATAAGGATCGGTATAAAAGACAATAAAAGTAGTGCAATGTAAAGTGCAGATTTAAGAATAGGCTTAAATTAAGTACAATAGTACAATGTCGCTAGAAGGCATGTGAACCCCACCGGAACAGTCAGTCCCCCGAACACCCCACACATCAATCCCTACCACATCCCCATCCAAGACACACCCCCTGATAAAGCACGCCATGACCGAAGGAAAACACCAACAGCCCGCGCGCCACTCACACCGCCATGCACGGCGATGGGAATGCCAACCCCGCGGGCCGCTCTACCCCGGCGCCCCCGCCACCACAAGGAAAGCCAGCGAACACCACGCCCCCACCCCCAAACTCCACAGAGGAATGACCATGCGCCCCAGGACCCGCAGCCACGCTAAAGGAGACACGACCACACACTCAAGCAGACAGACACAACAGCGGCCAAACGAGAAGACATGCAGGATCGGGACGGTCCGAGACGACACCGGGACCCCCGGAACACAGCAGTAACCGCAGCGAGCCCCCAACATAAGGAACCCCAAAAACAGCCAGCAAACAGAGGGAGCCCAACGATGAAGACCAACCAAAATCCACCAAAGCACACGCAAGAGACCAGCACCCAACTCCAGGGAAGGTCCAGGAAAAGTCCAGATAATACAAAGTCATTCAACCACATCAAACTTTCCACTTGTTTTAGGACATTTCTGCTTTATTATGGACCTTACAGTGAAAGGAGGAGATTGGGTGGAGAGCATGCAACACATGTCCTGGGCCGGGTTCGAACCCAGGACGTTGCGATCGCGCAGTATGCATCTTAACACTTTGATCGCCATGGGTTAAATTCATAATTTACCATCCCTCGCCAGCTCTATTTGTCTATGGAGAAGTTCCCCTTCTTTGCAGGGCTATAACTTTTTAAATTCTATTGCTAAATTGCCATTATTATGGCCCATTCAATGTCCTATATGTATTGTTCAGGGTGTAGCAACGTTAAACTTTTTCATTCACATATTCATACTAAAATATGGTCTAAAGTATAAGTATGTTTTTATCGTTTTCGGCAGCTTTCTCCATAACTTGATTTATAGCTCCAAATGCATTATATTGATGATGAAATACAGTTTGATAGCAATCGGCGCGAGATAAAAAATTTCAACTGGACATGGTTCTAGAAGTTACTACGTGTCATCTGATGATGACCGGATGGGCGGGGGATCGTTTATAATTCCGTGGGCAGCGTTAGATGATTCATCCAGAGTGGGTCATATGTTCATCATAGCAGTTTATATGAAACACGTTAGAATATAACGCTGAATCTTACCGTGGCTTCCTCGCGCCGCTGGCAGATGAGCGTGGAACAGAATTTTTTCTATTATGGGATGGAGAAATGCCCGATCCATTTCCAGGTTGTATAATAGTATATACGTCCAAATCATGTTGTTTTTTCGAGTTATTTGCACCGATCGATGTTCACTATGTCAAGACGGAGTCTCTCTAACCCGGACCACATATGGATGAGCACTTCCGGTTCAAAGGCTCATTTCCGGTTGGCAATCTGCCGATCGGCCACCAGATGGTGCTCTTGAACCGCTAGAGAGTTGAGTGGAGCTTTGCAGTGTGTCTCAGGGCTCCGGAGGGGAAATATGATTTCGGTCACAGATTTTTGAAATATTGACATCAAAGACGAGTTACGGCGTCTTCGGCAGAATGAGCATGGCTAGGAATGACGTCTTAACTCGTCCCCGGCGATCATAGTGTTAAACTGGATTTTAGATTATTTTTTTCCCATTCTAAACACTCTCGCGGACCTGCCTGTGTCTGCCTACGTTATAATTGCAATGACGATTGAATCCCGACAGGTGGCAGTATCGCCTATCTTTTGAACTGGGTTTCTAGGTGTCTTTCAGTGCCTCTGTACCTCCGGCTGCAGGAATCCCTTCCCCCTCAAAGTGAAGCAGTACACAGCCATCTGTCAGAGATTTGCTCGCCTGAAACCTATTGTTTCCCGTATTATAGCCAGGCCCAATGCACACAAGTAATTGCGATCGTGATGGAACTACATGGATTATTCATTTTAGAGTACCTTCTGACTAAGGTTAGGTATATTTTACCGAACCTAAAACATGCTTTTGTATTGATCACAGCGTTGTATTTTACCGAACCTAAAACATGCTTTTGGTAACGATCGCAGCTTCGTAAAAATTCGCTTTTTTTCCATCTACCCTGGAGTTAGACAAGCAGATACCCTTTTCTTCTCTGTGCATGCATTAGGCTTAGGGAACAGCAGCACAGAAAAAATTATGAAGTTCAAATGTGTCCAACAACTCTATGTGCATTTCCAGATCATGATTGATGATAATAGCAACATAAATAATAAATAAATACAAATGACAATAGGTCATGATAGTAACAACAATAATAATAATGATGAAGTTAAAATGTGTCCAACAACATTTCCAGATACCAGGCACACTGATGAAGGCCGTATGGCTGAAAACGTTGTGCGCTTATGCAAATTGTGCATATTAAAATAAAAACAACGACTTTCCTCGAGTGCGGTCCCTAATCCCTTTTTTGTGACTTAATTAATGTTGGACTACGCACCTGTTTGAGCACAGTGGTTACCCCCTTTTCTACTTACAGATACCTACACCTGCAAGACAACAACACTGCGGTTGTCTCTGACAAGCTGAGGAAGGTGAGATGTGGTTCCTGGATTAACTGACCAGCCGATTCCAGGAGATCTATGAGTGAACGGCCAGGTCACTGTAGATGAAAGCATGGTGAAGTTCAAGGGGAGACTGGCCTTCCGACAGTATCTCCCTATGAAACCAACCAAGTGGGGGGATCAAGGTCTGGGTGATGGTGGAGAGCTCCACCGGTTACTGCTCCAACTTCCAGGTCTACACTGGACGTGAGGGGCCGGCAGAGAAAGGCCTTGCCCACCGTTCTTTTACAGCTCTAGGAATTGACCATGCCCCCCTCAAGAGAGAGAGAGCACTGAATCAATTAGAGTTGCTGGATATACAGACTCAAAGCCATGTCTTATCGAGGGACAAGCAACACCGAGCTTTCAAACCATTGCGTTTCTCTGTCCAAGACCCTTGTGCAACTGTGAGTACCTTTGAAATTTCTCTGCGATACTTGTATAACAAACGTTTCGCGTCGGACCAGTACTTCAGTTAAAATAGGGTGGTTTCCTATGGGGGAGCAAGGGACTGTAGATTCACTCGGCCAAACCTTGTTGGCGTGCATCACAGCCACGAAAGGGGCTAATGATACCATAGATATGGTTTCCTTTTTGTAAATATGAGTATCTTTTGTTGGTGTTTTGCTATTCTAGTTTAAAAATGTATATATAGCTTCCAATTGAAGAGTTATGTAACTATGGGTTACATGGCAGTCTTAGACTCTAGATGTTAGAGGACCTCTAGAGGCATAATGCAATTATGACAGATAGACCTCAGGCTGACTAAGTGCTCACACCTGAGCTTGATAGAGCAATTAGCACAGCCTCCATTTTAGAATATAGCTCAGTTCACCCATTTGTTTGTTTAAACTTTGTATGCCCTGAAGAAGGCCGATGGAGGCCAAAACATGTTGGTTTTTTAATTGTTCCATTATGAACTAAGCAACTAATTAAAGCTTTTTTATATACTTGAAGAGTATCGTTTCAGTACTGGACCTTTGGTTCAGTACGGCTGTGTACCGAATGAATACAACGATATGTTAACCACTAACGACCGCACGTGCAGAACCTTTTTTTGCGTTCAGAATTTTATTAAAAACCCCAAGTTCACCCATTCCCAAAATATCATTTGCGCAAAGGGCCAGGTGTTCGTTCAACCCACACACAACACAGAGTTTACCTGTATCCCCCCCCCCCATAATTAATAATTAAGTCGATTATTAATTTCAATATAGAATATTCGTTGACAGCCCTACAAGTACAATTAGTTACTGCACACTACATCACCCGAGTGGAACATGGAAAGCCAAACTTTCCCCCACTGTACCGAAGACCCGTACCGAACCGTGACTTCAAAACCGGGGTACGTACCGAACCGTGTTTCTTGTGTACCATTACACTCCTAGTTCTTATTCAACATTTATTCTAGTTTTATTGACATTTGTTGTTTATGGGTTGTTTTTGTAATAAAAAATTGTAAAGCAAGTGCTATCAAATAAAATACACACTTGTAAGCTCTCCAATGTTTTTTATTTCATGTTTATATCTGCTACAGAGCCTGAGAAAATAAGATTTTAGTAGGGGAGGACAATTCTTAAAAAAAATTCAGAAAAGTCTCAGGACTTGGGGGATTTTATACAGGCTATATAATGCATTTTTAGCAAGAGTTTTAGGTCTAAATGGGTTTTAACGTGGCGCGCCCCACATCATCATTTTAATACTTTTTCAACAAAAAGGAAAATGATGAAGCAAATAATTGTCATTCCCTCCAATACCACGATGAATCATATCGCAATATCAATCAAAAGGAGGACAACGTGGATTTCCCCTCCATTCATTCAGCTCTACTCACCGTTCATTAACACTTTGAGTGCCAGCCTTTTTGGACTGATTTTCCGATATTTCATGATTTTCGCGGAGCTATTTCTATATTCTATATTATGGCTATGTGTCTAATACGCCCGTCACTTATCAATGACTTGCTTGCAGTCAACATGTACGAAACGGATTGTTTTTTTTCATCAGTACATTTCTGTTTTATACCGTTTTGAAAAACAGAGGTTTTTGGAAATTACTAGAAAAAACACACAACACGTTGTCATTTTCCGGCTGATTTATGAATCGTTTTCAAATAAACGCTAGATTATCGATAGTATGTGTGTACTTATGCACGCTAGAGAAGCGGGCTGAAAAATCTATTATCTATGACCTGGTCAGCGCTAACGTCATACACGCACACACACACGTTGAGATATGTGTGAAAAATACATCCGATTACCCCAAGACTGGTAACATAGATTCCTGACCTCACATCAGATGTTCTGCAAAAAGATTATTCGAATTCCTGATCGCCATTCCAAATATCGATCGCGTTTATTGATCCAACGCCAACGTTAGGTACTCGAAACACATAATCCAAGCTGCTCCGAGTGTCCACAATGAATCCAATCGTCTCGGGTTACATGCCTGAGAAGTAAAATGTGGATTCAGTTTTCCCCCCCCCCATGCATTTCCATTGAGTCCAATCCAATGGGTGCATTACCATCCGGGAGACGATAGGGGGCGGTATTTTCCCTGTTCGAGCTCATACAGTCCCAATGATAACGTGAGGCTAGATCAGGGGTGGCCAACCTTTTTTGAACCAAGATCTACTTTTTTATTTACCACCTAGCCCGAGAGCTACCAGCCAAAATTGTATATTGTAAGCCGTCATTTGAGGCTTTATAAAAGCAGCATAATGAACACAAATCTGTCAGTGCCGAGTCAGACCTCATCTTAAATAACAAACAGCATTGCTTGTTGTAGTTAACAAGGAGAGGAAGAGTTGATTTTTTTTTTTAATAATCAAATTTTATTAATCAAGATCTACTTGAAATCAGCCCGCGATCTACCTGTCGATCGCGATCGACTGGTTGGGCACCACTGGGCTAGATTGATTCATGATAAAAATTAATGGATATCGCTAATAAAAGCAATAACGATTAAATAACGAGATTTCTCGCCCGTGGCACTCAACGCATGGCATGAAATCACAAGATTTCTCGTGGCTGGCACTCAATGTGTTAAGCTCTACTCACCGGTGCTGTACAGCGTTCTCGTCTTCTTCTTGGCTGGGGGTGGCAGGAAGGAAGGGTCCAAGGGGTCCCCCATTGTTACCGCCGGCAACAAAGGGAAGGGCAGGGCCTGGCCCCTCCCCCTGGTACTGTAGCGAATGGAACGGCGGGTGGAGAACACCTGCGTTATCTCCAGCTGTTAAAACAGTCAGAGATTAGGGGCGTGCAGAGAAGTCATCATCTGCATCTGTATAGCAGCACATGTCTTTTTGTTTATAGATGCACTCTCTTGGGTTCCGTTGCCCCAGCTGGGTTATTTAGTTGGATATCAGTGCTAAATTTGGCTTACCCATGTCCAACGTTATGTTTAAGGCTAAACATATTGCACCTTCTAAGAATATGACAACGTCAAACGATAACAAGGAAACAGCGATAAAGTTGGGACGGTCATAATGGGTTGAATTGTAAAGCTAACATTAAAATAGGTGTCATTGGAAACTACTAAACTAGACATCCCATATTATACTCCTTTTTCAACAAGTAAATTTAAGTCTCAGAGATCCCCAAAACATGAAAATACCACAGATTGAGCATTCTAGCACACTCTATAGACCCGTTTGCTGTATACAAACACTGTGTTCGAGCCAATAATACCAACTGAGTCACGTGACTAAATTGCCCCCTTACCTGCGCAAGCTGCTGTGCTAAACAAGTATAATGGAGCTCTATGGAGAAACCATGGCACTCCCCTGACTAAAGGTATAATGGAGGTCAATGGAGAAACCATGGCACTCCCCTGACTAAAAGTATAATGGAGCTCTATGGAGAAACCATGGCACTCCCCTCCTGACTAAAAGTATAATGGAGCTCTATGGAGAAACCATGGCACTCCCCTGACTAAAAGTATAATGGAGCTCTATGGAGAAACCATGACACTCCCCTGACTAAAAGTATAATGGAGCTCTATGGAGAAACCATGACACTCCCCTGACTAAAAGTAGTTTCAAATTCAAACTAAAATGTCTGGATGTCATTTTGCCAAATCAGCATGGCTGCGAGTGAGTCTTTCACCTTTTACATATCTAGCTTTGGCATGGATTGATTGTTTAGATCGCTAGCATGGCTAACAAATGCAAATATATTGTAGTCTGCCCCGTTGTTCTGACCAGGATTACGTTCCTTTTGCCCCCTTGATGCGCGGATTGCGCGCGTCACACCGAGTGTGACGTGGACAGCGAGCAGGTCTATCTATACCCCTGTTTCAGTACTGTCCTCGACAGGCTGTTTCTGTACCATTAAATTCAAATGAGCTGCCTCCGCTCCCCAATGCTGCACAAGTAACTGCGAGTGAACGGTAAAAATAAATTCTAATCAAACTGTCAAACTAGGCGTTGAGACAAATGACTCATGATCCAGCAATTTCATATCCTACTTCCCGCTTAAAATGTTGTCAAAAACATATTTTAGGTAAAACTTAGGTAGAAAACAGAATGTTTAAGAGCAAGCCACCATTTTGTACACACTTGTTTTTCCACATGGACACGAGTCAAGGACCACATGTTGCAATGAGCTTTTTGGTGCAACATAGCTTAAAGACGGAAGTCCAAACGAATAAGGGTTGGGTGAAAAATCTGACTAAATCAGTTTGAGTGTTAGTAGGCCCATCTGAGGTCGCCTTCACACAGGGGCTGTTTGGTCCGGACATTCGGACCAGAATTCGATAGTCCGGTTTTTCGGGTTTGTGTGAATGCGTGTCGAACTCGGTTCGCGGACCAAACTCTGGTCCGGCTGAAAACGTAGGTCTCGGTTCGGCTTCAGCGGACCAAACGCGAACCAAATATAGGAAGTGATTATTATTACCACTGCTCGCAGCATTCATTCACTGCAAAACAAGCACACTGCATCTATATCGATCTATATAAATCTATATATCTGTGCATCTTGGGAAGAAGGAAGAAAAAACGCGGCTCATTATATTATTATTTTTATTTTTTTTATTGATCTTTTTCCCCCTCCATTTTCTTCCGATTTTCTCCCATCCCAATGTTAGTCGTATGCCAATTCCCAGTCCCTTCCTGGTCGCTGCGCACTTACCCCCCACAGTCAGATCATCTGGGAGAGTGGAGGCTACCACGTGCTTCCTCCGACACACGTCCAGCCAATCACCGCTTCTTTTCACCTGGCAGCGCGGATTCTCATCGAGAGGGCGTAGCGTGTGGGAGGACCACACTATCCCCCTCAAGTCCTATCCGCGCTTAGCAGGCGCCCCGACCGAACTGTAGGAGTCGCTGTTTACAACGACCCGGACCCACCCCGCCAGCTTCTCCCACCCTCTAATACAGCCAATTGTATTAGTGCAGACGGCCAGCCAAGCTGGTGACAACCCCGGAGCTGTGAGCTGGATTCGAACAGGCGAATCCAGCTCACAGCTCCGGGGTTGGTGACGAACGCAATCTCCGCTCGGCCACCTAACCGCGGCTCATTATATTATTAATAAAACAGCTAATTGTGGGCTCTCATAAAAACACTGTGGTCTACAAGTTGTTTAGCGAGAGGATGGTGGTAATGTGCTTCAATAGAACAATGGATCAATGCCATGTCAAAACTCGCTCCGCTGATCTGGAGGGCTTGCAGACAGTCCACACACAGACACACACACACGGGCTCGCGCCACACACACATTTCCACTGTCCAATAGCCGAGCGCCCTTTTCGACCGCGTGACATTGTTCAGAAGGTCTCGGTCCGCCTCACAGATTTCTATGTGAACGCAGGCGAACCAAATGAAGAATGCAACAATGTTGCAACTTCACCCCCAGAACCGCACAGAGTCCACCAAAACTATATGTGAAAGCGACCTGAGAGTGAATGTAGAGTCAAACAATTAAAACTAAACCACATGTATGATATAGTTAATGGTAGAGCCCCAGAGTACAACATGTCCTCAAATGTGGACATGGTAAGAAACAAACACCACCGTAACACAAGAGCCAGCATTATGTACGGCTGTGTTCCTGGTGTAAAGAGCAAGCCGGCCAGAAACTCATTTTTTTACACTGGTGTTCTCCTTATGGCCAGACTAAAGCGTTTTTTTTTTTTTTTTTTTTATCTTTTTCCCCCTCCATTTTCCTCCGATTTTCTCCCATCCCAATGTTAGTCGTATGCCAATTCCCAGTCCCTTCCTGGTCGCTGCGCACTTACCCCCCAGTCAGATCATCTGGGAGAGTGGAGGCTACCACGTGCTTCCTCCGACACACGTCCAGCCAATCACCGCTTCTTTTCACCTGGCAGCGCGGATTCTCATCGAGAGGGCGTAGCGTGTGGGAGGACCACACTATCCCCCTCAAGTCCTATCCGCGCTTAGCAGGCGCCCCGACCGAACTGTAGGAGTCGCTGTTTACAACGACCCGGACCCACCCCGCCAGCTTCTCCCACCCTCTAATACAGCCAATTGTATTAGTGCAGACGGCCAGCCAAGCTGGTGACAACCCCGGAGCTGTGAGCTGGATTCGAACAGGCGAATCCAGCTCACAGCTCCGGGGTTGGTGACGAACGCAATCTCCGCTCGGCCACCTAACCGCCTCTAAAGCGTTTTTTTTAAACAAAAGTAAAGGCGCTTATTTGTGAAGAAGTGTAGGATTGAGATTAAAAAACATTTTCCATCTTCTCTTAGTGTAATGCAGGGTAGGAAATGTATTTTATTGTGTTTTTTTATTGCGTTTTATTTTTATTGTTAGTGTTATGTTTTCCCATCGAGGACCACTTTGGAAATAAGTGTTTTAAGAAATGCTTTTAAGTGCAATCCTCTGGAGTACAGGGTCATGATACTTATGTATACTTGTCATTTTCATAATAAAATCTAATTATGCACAAGCACTCATAATATGAGACCTTTAATAGGCGAGTCTGGTCCTTTTTTTGGGGGAGGGGGGGGGGGGTAGTTTATTCCCTGTTAAGTATGTGCTTGAGTGTACATGGTCCTCATTCCAAATGAGATTGAAAATCTTTAATGTAAAGATGAGCGCTTCACATCTTCACACTTCCCATTATGCAATCCAATGATTTTGATATTTTGAATGAACAGATTAGCTGACAGGATTTTCCATATCTATGCAGATAGTGATATACATTGTGATATCAATATAAAACAAAAAATAAAACATCCTTCAGGATACCGAGATATATATTTCCCCCCATATCACCTAATATGCAAACGTTTTCTGTACATATTTATTCATATATCAATCCACCACAAACTGATTTTCCAAACCGATAGTCACACATACAGCATGCCATGTGGTCGCCGCTTTTATCCAAGGCACTATACAACTGTGGATTAGGGCTGGGTATCGCCATTGATTTCCCGAATCAGGCGAACGCGGAAGGACAACTGGCTTGTGGGAAGTATAGACGCACGTGGGCCGGGAGAACCAATGGAAAATGCCTATCCTGAGGCCAATTGCCAACCCAGGGCCCTCATTTATCAACAATTCTTAGAAAGTGTTCTATTTCCGTTCTTAAGCACAGAATTTAGAATGTGTACGCACAGAAAAATCGGTATTTATCACACGTGCGTACACGGGTCGTACACAAACTCCATGTTGATAAATACCATTAAGTTCTACGCTCCACGCTCGTGCACGATTTTAAGTATTTGCATATAGCACCGCCCGTAATTAACCATATACGGTAATGGAACACCCCCATGAAATGTGGAAAAGTGGACTAAGCCGAGCGAAGCGTGTTATGGGAGAAATACGAGACAGGCTGACAGACATGTACACGTACGGTGATGTCGGATATGATATGGGCAATTCCATGCAAATGTAGCCGGTGTGATCTTACTGCGTTGTGTTTGTTTTGATTTGACCCCTGTTAAGGGATCGCCCTGAGTGGGAGTTGAACCCCGGTCTCCCGCACCGGGGGCGACATCACAGACCACTGTACCAAGAGGTGAACTCACCCCTTGCTACTTGGTCTGGATGCCTCTGGGGAGTGGGTTTACTTGCAGTACCGCTTAACGTCCACAGCCACGTCACTACTTGTACCCGTGACTGTGGATAGACTGCGGTACCTCAGTTACACAAATGTCAACCTCACCATGAAAAAACCAAACCAATTTCAAATGTATCATCAAGGTCTATATTTGAAAGTACAAAATAGATTCGATGGTAATATTTATGAGAATGCATGTTTTTTCACACTACCAATGATGTAAAAAAAAAATTTCGATTAACCTAATTGTATGACTTTCTGATCAACAGATATTTTTCTAACCTCACCTTTGGTCATGAAGGGCTGTTGTATCAATATGTGAATCAATTATGTACTATTTTGACACCGACCATATCCTGTATGTATCCATGCTGGTTGAAAATGAAAATAAAATTATCAAAAAAATTAAATTATGTACTTTGTGTCTTTCCATTGGCAGGTGAAGTATGCCGTTATAATGCCCCTTTATGGGACAGCGAATGTAACATCCATAACGTTTTCCAGGAAAAGTTGTCATAAAACATGCATCTGGAATGCAATGTCAACCAAACTTCCTAAGCAAAGCTAACTTTTATAAAGATGACTATTAGCAACAATTAGTCATTCTGGTCTTATTTTTTGTATTCTTTACAAGTGTTATGGATGTTACCGTTATGGATGTTACATTGCAAGTGACGGATGTTACATTGCGAATGTGTGTTGTTAAGTCCCATTATGACCCCTTTGTTTGAAGTATAATTTACACATTTTAGTTACACTTATTGAGATAAAGATGAGCCTGCAATAAGAAATGTTTTGACCTTTTGGATTTTGAGATAGGTGACAAAATACACAGAGTTATGGATGTTACGGAAATTGACAAGCTTTTCGGACTCACTGAACACATGATGAAAACTCTGTGAATATCTTTTTCAAAGAATAACATGTTTACTATCACTTTGTAGGGAAGCGTTTTAAGGTACCCAAAAAGCACATTCAGGAAAAACTGGCATTTCCTCTCAAGGAATGAACACAAAAAAGTGCCGTTATGGATGTTACATTTTTGCGTTATGGGTGTTACACGTCTGAAATAGACAAAAAACACTATCAAAAATGTGTGTTGTTAAGTCCGATTATAACCCCTTTGTTTGATTTAAATCAGAAGTATTTTTATGACTCCTTGTTTGATTAAAATCCAACATATTTCCAGACACAACGTTTTCACACATTGTTGGTCTAGGCAGAGCAGTGTCCACATTAGCCTACTGCTAATCGGCTGCTGTCGGCCATCTCCCCCTCGCGTCTGCTCAGCCTAGATGTGCATTTGTTATTGTTTTGCCGAGTATCGTGAAAAGAAACCCACCCCAATAAACACAGAAACCCCAAATGAAACCAAACAGAAAGTAAATGAGTATTATTCCAGAGACGACATTTCAAGACGGGCCCCAGGAATGAAGGATACAGTGACCATAAGAGAAGGAGTCAAGCAGAGGGTTCAGAAACGCCACATGTCCATGTCCCTTATGGAGGCTTACCGCTGCACTTCCAACCAAAGAGGACAAGTCCTGGGTCAGTTTTGATCAGATTCGTGAACACCTCAAACCTCACATGGATAACAGAGGGAGATACCATTTCTCTGAACCAGTCCAGGCAGAGTGAATTGGACTTGATTTTTTATAACTTTCTTTTTCATCGTGAGGTTGACATTTTCATGGAATTGCTCCAAAACTCATTTTCTGATTTAACCGATATTAATATTGCTGTTCTCTGTATAGAAAACACTTTTTTATGTTAATCAAATAAAGAGCTATTTTCCAAAAACTTTGTAATTTATTTTCAGAAGTGACTGATATTTTGAAACTATTTAAGACGGGAAAAAAAATATTTGTGATGTCACAGTATGTCATAATAGTACATTCTAGAACATTTGTGATGTCACAGTATGATGTCATAATCAAACATTCTAGAACATTTGTGATGTCACAGTATGATGTCATAATCGAACATTCTAGAACATTTGTGTTCTATATATATTCAACAATTCAGAGTTGTACCAGAGGATATAGCGTTAGGGTATGTATTAGTATTGGACAGGCAAGAGGAGCAGAGAAGAAGGAGAAAGTGTGAGTTGAAGAGGCCTAAAGATGGAACACCACTAGTGTAGTATAAGAAATGAGGAGGGAAGAAATACGCCAAGAAAGAAGAAGAAGAAGAAGAAGAAGAAGAAGAAGAAGAAGAAGAAATCATCAAAAGAAGTGTGGAGGGCAGTAATACGCCACGATGCGTCTACTCTGCCGGAAATTCAAAAGAAGAAGAAGAAGAAGTATTTCCTGGCATTTTTTTAGACTACAACATGAATCCAGACTGGTTTGACCCTCAAAATGGTCCACTGAAGTCAAACACATGTGGGTAAAGCCCTATTTTTTATAGTGTTTTTTGTCTTTCAGACGTGTAACATCCATAACGCAAAGATTTTACATTTTTTGTTACACTTTTTTGTGATTCATTCCTTGAGAGGAAATGCCAGGTTTTCCTGAATGTGCTTTTTGGGTACCTCAAGCTTTCCCTACAAAGTGATAGTAAACATGTTATTCTTTGAAAAAGATATTCACAGAGTTTATCATGTGTTCAGTGAGTCCGAAAAGCTTGTCAATTTCCGTAACATCCATAACGCTGTGTATTTTGTCACCTATCTCAAAATCCAAAAGGTCAAAACATTTCTTACTGCAGGCTCATCTTTATCTCAATAAGTTTAACTAAAATGTGTAAATTATACTTCCAATTCAAATCAATGCCTTGTCAATGTTAAGTTAAGTTTCCAATGTTCTCTCTGAATGTAACATCCATAACGCTGGAATTGCCCATATCTATTAACTTAAAGACCATATTAACTAATAAAAACCGTGCTGGAATACGACTGCCTTTTTCCGTTTTGTTTGATTAATACCCAGGGATTAAAGTTCTCCTCAATTTTATTCCAAATCGCGACGGATTTTCCGTCAATGTTCTACCTGCATTATGATTTGTAGAGGCATACAATCTATTTTGATGTCGGTATTGGGTAGCCTATATTACAATAATACGAGAGCATATACAAGAACAATGAATCTCACTGCCATGTATGATGTAGCCTATACGCCATGTGTAGCCTGCCTATATGTGATCAATACAAACTTGAATTCCATCATATCTGTGTGCGGGAGCTCACAAGGCTGTTGTCACAATGTAAATAAGAACATGCACTGAAAAGCTACAGTATGAAGTTGGTTGATTATTTGTATGACAGTCAGTAAACCCTTGCAAAAAGTATCAAGTTTTATTTAATGAATTGAAAACATGCAGCAACGACATGTATCAGGCAAATGTGCATCGCAACATTGACTGAGTGGAATCCCTTTCTATTCACATAACTGCATTTGTGATGGAGCTTTTGACAGCTACAGTAACAGTTTATTGCTCGATCCATCTCCAATATCACGATGGACCGTGCCGGTGGCAAAGACCCGAGGGTGGAGAGGACTTGAATGAATTCCATCGTCATATTTATATGTTGCGTCTGTCCACTATGTTTGTTACTTTGTTATTTCCCCCCCCCTATCTATGTAAAGCGACCTTGGGTCTCTTGAAAGGCGCTATATAAAATGAAGCTATTATTATTATTATCACGTCTGTGCGGGAGCTCACAAATAGACTGTTAGTCTCAGTGAAGTTCCAATGGAGGTAATCTATTCTAACCAACTAATTGAAGTAGAAAGCATTTTGTTGTGACCAATCTTATTTGGAAACATGACACACAAAATAGTATTTCACTTTTTATTTGAAACAATATTTAATCGCGTTTGGAGGTGGGTGTTCTGCGTCTGCCCCCCCCCTCCCCCATGCCAAACAAGCAGGCAAACCTCTTGTTCGCGCGTGAGCACGTTATAATTACACTGTCGCTATTTTACAATGAACTATAATGAATTACGGGTCATACAGAAGTTGAACACGCCAGTGTTGAAACTAATGCACGGAAGCTTATTTCTGCGTTGCAGACTGGTCCTCATATTCTACCACCGGCCAGGTACACACGGCCGGAGCTGTGCGTAAATATATGTTCAAATTGATAAGTCCCACACTTTGCTTAGAAACGATCGTACGCACGGGTTACGCACATATCTGTGCGTACGCAATGTTGATAAATGGCCCTGGTCTACACCCTCCCCAGACCGACATTGGAGCAATGCGCGCAACGACCAGGAAGAGAATTCATTCATTCATTATTCAGTGTTCCCCTAGCGACAGGGGCTAGCGATGGGGGCCTAGGCTGTTCCCCTAGCGACGGGGGCCAAGGCTGTTCCCTTACATACCTGTGAACCATCTCGTTTTCCCGGGATTGTACTGTATTTCAACCTTCGTTCCCGCCGTCATCCCGGTAAAATATTTTCCTGTTTTTTTTATTTTTACAAAATGGCTGGAATTCCCCTCTGACGACAGGTGGCAGCAGTGTAGATTAGACAGTTAGCACAGGAAGTCAGACCGGAAGACGGTTGTGACCCAAAGAAGAAGAAAAGCGACCGGCTAACGGCGTGGTTTAGCACAAAATGTATTATATTCTATAAACTACCTACCTACAAAAGGCAGAGAAGTGATACCGGCACAGTGGGGTTGTTCCCGGAGAGCTCACTCTCGGCCGTGGTTCCTCAGTGTATAATGTGTGGTGCTCTCCCTCAACATGCGACTAGGGTGAGACAACACCATTCTTTAGTCCAAATAATACCCTACTTTATACTATATTATTGTCATTCGTTTAATGTAAAGTCATTCTTACATTGGCACTGCTTTAACATTGCATTTACCCATAATCCATTGCTGTATTAGACTCATGTGCCAGTATAAAATTCAATTACGTGCCCCCCTTCCCACGGTGTATATAGAAAGAGACAATAAACACAAAAGTAACATAGGACACAATATACAACACACAGGACTATGTACAATATAAACAGTGCCTACAATTAAATTAAATAAGAGGTAAGAGAGAACTTAAGTGTAAATATTCTTTAATTTGTGTCAACGTTATAAAAATACTACTGTATTCAACAAATTAATTATGATACACCACAATGTGCCCTTTCTATCTATTCTAAATCTATGGCCTCGCGATTCCACGGCTGCGCAGTGCAGACAATAATATAATATAATATACATATGAGGGGGAGGAGACTACATTGGGAGGGGGCGGGCCGGGGGGAAGGGGGCGGGGCGAAATATCCAATTTTTTCAAATCCCAATGTTGACAGCTATGTTCCCCTAGCGACGGGGGCCAAGGCTGTTCCCCTAGCGACGGGGGCCAAGGCTGTTCCCCTAGCGACGGGGGCCAAGGCTGTTCCCCTAGCCACGGGGCCAAGGCTGTTCCCCTAGCCACGGGGCCAAGGCTGTTCCCCTAGCGACGGGGGCCAAGGCTGTTCCCCTAGCGACGGGGGCCAAGGCTGTTCCCCTAGCGACGGGGGCCAAGGCTGTTCCCCTAGCGACGGGGGCCAAGGCTGTTCCCCTAGCCACGGAATAGCAACAGATTCCCGCATTTCACTGTATGCCCTGGTATGTATGTGACAAATAAACCTCTTGATTCTTGAGAATACTCCTGAAAAGGTCTATAATGCACATAATACTTGGAACACCCATTTTCCTTCCACATTGGGGGAGATAGTGGTTGGTATATGCCATGTGTTGATATATTAAAATATAAACAGAAATTGTATAAATTGTTACACAGTCCTACGCAGAGCTGTCTTTACGCCTGTACATCACACCTCTGCCCAAGAGAGACTGAATTTGGCGAAGACAACCCACGTATTTGCAGTTATAAAGTAAACCCGCATCACTTGGGAGTGTGATACAGCCTTGCATTGGAGTGTGTAATGAAGATAAGATAAGATATTCCTTTATTGATCCCCTTGGGGAAATTCAGGAAACCTTTTGTTTGTCAGGGGGAAGCAACCATTGTGATTGGAGGATCAAGAAAACCAGGCAGGGTTCGAGATGGATCAATTACTTTTTTTTTTTTTTTATCTTCGCTCGATTCTCCAGTTACACATTTTATCTGTACCATATGTATTGCTTTTGCAGTGTCCTTGGGTGTTTTGAAAGGCTCTCTCAAATAAAATGCATCATTATTATTTAATATTAATTAATAGTATATACAGTAGCCATTAAAAGTACAGTTTTTTCTCTCCTATTATGATCTGTCGTTTGAACAGGGCACCGAGATGTCACAGCACTAGCCCCTTTTCCACGTTCTATAAAAACACTGTATGCAGTCAACTATTTCACCACCGGGTGGAGCCAGAGAACAACCCTTTATATAGCGAGTGACCAGAAAACTGAAACGCAGTCGTCACCAGAGATTCTCCTTGTTCTCCTCACCTGCAGTGGTTGTTGGGGGACTGGAGGGGGCAGGGCGTCGGAGGGGAAGGGGCTGTGGGGTCGTTTGACCCCGCGGGGCTGAGCGGGTGGTGCGGGCGGGGGCTGGTGATGGCGTTGCGCGGGGGGGTACAGCAGGGCAAGAGGGTCCGTGGGGCAATAGAACCCCGCCTCACAGCTCAGGTAGCCCGAGTCGGAGAGGTCGCAGGTAGTCGTTGTTGCCATGCCAACGCCGGACCCCGCCAGAGTCAAACTCTCTTCCGAGATCACCTGTGTCGTCGTTTCCTCCCTCGTCTGGTCCTTCTCGCGACCTCCCTCGACCCTCCCGCTGACCACTTTCTGCAATCTCTTGCTCCTCGTTCGCTCACTCTGCCTCACGCCTCTCCGCTTCCTGTACCTTCTCTGTTCGGGTTCTTTTTCTTCTCCTTTATCCAAAGACGCTTCCCAGTCGTTCTCCTCCTCCTCCTCCTCCTCTGTCCCTTCCGAGGACTTCTTCTCCTGCAGCTCCTCCTCTCCTCCCTCTATATCCTCAAACACTTCCTTCCCTTTCTCCTTCTCTCCCCTTTCCCCCTCTCCTTGCTCCTCTTCGTCCTCCTCCTCCTCCTCTCCCCTTTCCCTCTCTCCTTGCTCCTCTTCGTCCTCCTCCTCTCCTCTTTCCCTCTCTCCTTGCTCCTCTTCGTCCTCCTCCTCTCCTCTTTCCCTCTCTCCTTGCTCCTCTCCGTCCTCCTCCTCTCCTCTTTCCCCCTCTCCTTGCTCGTCTCCGTCCTCTTCCTCTTCCTCCTCCTCCTCCTCTCCTCCCATGGTGTGGTCTCCATGAAGCTTCTCCTCCAAGTCGTCAAACGTGTCTTGCTCCTTACAGAGGAGGCTTGGGCAGTCTGCAGTGAGACAATGGGGAGAGGTGAGAGGTCTCTCTGGTAAACCCACCTAAAGTCAGCGTACCCACCTTTTCATTAGTGATAGATAGTTAACCCACCTGGAGTGGTGAGCGGTCGCTCTGGTAAACCCACTCAGCATACCCACATTTTCATTAGTGATAGATAGTTAACCCACCTGGAGTGGTGAGCGGTCGCTCTGGTAAACCCACTCAGCATACCCACATTTTCATTAGTGATAGATAGTTAACCCACCTGGAGTGGTGAGCGGTCGCTCTGGTAAACCCACTCAGCATACCCACATTTTCATTAGTGATAGATAGTTAACCCACCTGGAGAAGTGAGCGGTCGCTCTGGTAAACCCACTCAGCATACCCACCTTTTCATTAGTGATAGATAGTTAACCCACCTGGAGAAGTGAGCGGTCGCTCTGGTAAACCCACTCAGCATACCCACCTTTTCATTAGTGATAGATAGTTAACCCACCTGGAGTGGTGAGCGGTCGCTCTGGTAAACCCACTCAGCATACCCACCTTTTCATTAGTGATAAGATAGTTAACCCACCTGGAGAGGTGAGAGGCCTCTCTGGTAAACCCACTCAGCATACCCACCTTTTCATTAGTGATAGATAGTTAACCCACCTGGAGAGGTGAGCGGTCGCTCTGGTAAACCCACCTAAAATCAGCGTACCCACCTTTTCATTCGTAATAGTTAACCCACCTCTTGAAGCCAGTATAAACCTTCATGATTAAAATTCAGTGTTGACATGATGCAATTTACATGAAAATAGGGTATTTTTAAGGAAACTAAACTAAATGAATACCATTCTAAGAAACAAGAAATTATATATATACACACACACAGTGGGCTACTGTGCAAAAGCCTTAGACCACCTGCAGGGTTCCCACAAGACATTGCAAAATAAAATTCAAGAACTTTCAAGTACTTTTCCAAGCACTATTTTTCATTTTAAAATGGCATTTAACCCTTTCACTGCCGCACTACCAAACGGTTAACCCTTTCACTGCGACAATACACAGAAGGTTAACCCTTTCACTGCCACACGACAGCAGGTAACCGTCGGTAGTGTGATAGTAAAGGGTTAACCTTCTGTCGTGTGGCAGTGAAAGGGTTAAAAGGATCAAATTCACTTTTAAATTGTTTTTTATAAAAAAAAATTATAATAATTTGATCCAATATTAGTTAACCAATTTTTCCGACAATTAGTTACACTTTAGATAAAAAAAAAATATATTTCTTGATTCAGAACTACTTTATGAACAAAACGTACACAGGTTGATTTGAATTTCAATTACTTTTTAAGCACAATGTTAAAAAATGGGCCGTTTAATTATGGAATTCCATGCCTTTTTTTGTGTGTCAAAAATCAAGCACTTTAACTAAGGACATTGTGCAAACCCTGCACATGAGAAGGTTATAGGTTTAAATATACACCATTTATCTGTGCAGTTTATTTGCTCTGAAAAACACCATAACATTAGGATAAATACAAAATAATCATTCATATAATAAAAAGAGAATATCTTCTGTTTTACAAAAAAGCTATTACATGATATTATATTGCAGAGTGGGCTAGAGGCTTGGTTCTCCAAACCATAGACATATTATTATATGCTCCAAACATCCCATTGACTATATTCACACAGCGGCCATTTTGCTCTTATGTCATACTCAGGTTGGGTTCCTTTCCCAACCTGAGCATGACCTAAAAGCAGGGGTGTAAAGTACTTGAGTAATTGTACTTTGTTACAAAACGTAAACTGTTTTGGGGGATTTGTACTTTACTCAAGTATTATTAGGTTTGTATACTTGTACTTTTACTCAATTATATTTCAGAGAAAAAAAAAACATACTTTTTACTCCTTACATTTAAAATGCAGACCTACAAAGTACAAATCTCGCAGGTCCAACCATTTTAATTGGTATATTTGTTGTTCTCTGGCCGAACTAACGTTAGCGTTATTAACTTATTAATCCTGCGGTCGCACTTTATTTAAAAACAGCCAATCAAATCCCCATCAATGGAAAATTACCCCGCCCATACCCATGCTGATTGGTCCTTGTGTGAGCGTATGCTTGGTTTCATTCCAGCCTTGCCTAAACGCGTGTATATTTTTCCCTAACGGAGTTGCACTTCCGCGTTCGGTTTGCGCGATCTGATTGGCCACTGACGTTTTTTTTCAGCGCCAATTGCGTTACTCCTAACAATCGCGCCACCCTAACCAACTAACCCTAACCAACTAACCCTAATCTTAACCAACTTCAAAAGAGTCGCCAAGCTTAACCAGTTTGTTAGGAGTAACACGATTGGCGCTGAAAAAAACACAGTGGCCAATCAGATTGCGCAAACCGAACGTGGAAGTGCAACTCCGTTAGGGAAAACATACATGCTGCCTAAACACCAGCTGATGATTTCACTAATTGGCTCACCTCTTCAACTAACTCACCTAGTTAAAATTAAAACTTGGCCCACGATGGAATGAGTGAGACCCCTGGTATATCCCTTACAATAAATTTTTTTTTTTTTTTTTACTTTAGTACTTAAGTACATTTCAAAGTAGAAACTTTTACTCGTGTGTTTTTAGCCAGATACTCTTACTTACTTGAGTAACATTTTGAGACGGTACCCATACTTTCACTTAAGTATCATTTCTGGGTACTTTTTACACCCCTGCCTAAAAGCAAAATGGCCGCCGTGTGAATATATGGTCACGTCCAGCAGCACACCTTGCTCGGCTGATCAAACCTCCATTAAAGTGGGCTGTGTTGGTGGTGGTGGTGGAATCACAATCATGGAATTACATTTGACATGGAATGATAGTGCCTTGAACCCTCACTCCCCTATTGGCATGTTGGGACAGCAGAAAGTTATGTCAGCATCATCGCATAATAATAATATTATTCTGAACCGAGACTTTATATAATCTTCTGCAATCAATGACTTTTGAGAACATTCCAAAGTCACCGGGCAGCGCGTGCCTCTCCAGTGATGAGTGTAATTAGTGCTCCCAGGTGTGCAGTCTCACCTGTCCATTAATAACTCCTAACCTCGAGGCTCGCACAGTAACTTGTACTTATCTCACACACACGCTGGGTCACAAATGTTAATAGCAAAGTTTAAAATTCTTGAGAAAGTGTCCCTTGAGCTCGAAAAGAGGCCACTGGAGGAGAGAAAAGTCAACTTCGCCACTCTGGCTTTCGTGCAACAAGCCAAGGGACCAATTAACTTTCAACAAGAAACGATAATTGGGCCATTTGGTCATAACAAGCCAATGAAACAATTAAACGTCGACTAAATATCCAATTCCCCCCCCCCCCAGTCCTTACCGAAATCATGGTCTTCATCCATAACGAATCACACGCCGGCATCAATTCACTGAACTAACTAACTACAGTCATTCAATTAAGCCGCGCTGGTTAACAGTTAATGGCAGATTGGTGCAGATTACTGAGAGACCCGAGGAGGAACGGTGCAGCTGATCATCAGCAGCTGATTGATTGATTACCTCCCTGTGTGACGTCACGACCTAGCCTCGCGCAGGTGACCTGGCCAATCAGTGAGCTCAATGGGCAGAACATGGAAGAAATCCCATCGACGTTACAATTTGATTGATTGATTGAAAACTTTATTAACAGATTGCAGAATGGGTACAGTTACAGTACAGTACAGCTCAATACATACAATTGTTAAGGGGATGCAGACCAGACTGTACAACTGTAAGCAAAACTGTACATTGGAATATTGAGAAAACCATACTTGGTTCCAAGAGGAGGGTCTCGTGTATTCTTGGGTTAGGTCATTTACTGTACATTGGAGGGGGTTGGGTTAGGACATTTACGGTGGCCAGTTTAGAATTGCAGCCTCCCGTAGGTGCTCTTTAAGAGCGGTTTTGAATGTGGGTAGGGATTCACATTCCTTTACAGCTTTGGGTAGGGCGTTCCACATTGATATGGCATAATTGCGAAACGTGTTTAGTCCCTTGTTTGAGCCAAATCTGGGTTTAACATGATTTGTTGAGCTTCCTCTGGTGTTGTGGTATTCACTGACCTTTGGGAAGTATTTTGACATGTACATGGGTACCTTAGTCGTATTGTGTATCTTGTAGACCAGGCCCATTGCAAGTTGCTGTACTCTGTCGTCTACTCTAAGCCATCCTAGGTAGTCAAAGTGGGCAGGGGTGAGGTGGGTTCTAGGAGTCAGGTCAAGCAGTAGTCTGACCAGTTTGTTTTGTGATGTTTGTAATCTTGTTTTTAGCGCCTTTGAGGTGCTTTGGTACCATGAGGTGCAAGCATAGTCGTAGTACCCTTGAATGAGTGCTCCTGCCAGAGTCTTCAGGGTATTCTTGTTTATCAGAGAGGAGATCCGGTACAATAATCTAGTTTGTTGGTTGACTTTTTTTTATTACCTTGGATACCATTTTGTCACAGGAAAGATTTGCCTCTAGGATGGAACCTAGGTATGTAATTTTATCTTTCCTTGTGACAATATTGTCACCCACTGTAACTGAGAAGCCGTCGGTCTTGCTGAGTTTGTTATTTGATCCGAAGAGAATGGACTCTGTTTTACCCAGGTGTAATGATAGTTTGTTATCAGTGAGCCAGGTGCAGATTCTGCCGTAACCTGTCTCGTAACCTACTATCCCAATAATACAAGAAAATTGGTAATATAATATATTAAAATCACCTTTTTATATATTTACCATTTATATATGTATATTGAACACTTGTTTAAGTACTTTTGACTTTCTATTTTATACTTATCTATTTTTATCTAGCACACTCTCAGGAGCAAAACAGGAAAAATCATTTCATATAAAAGTATTCTGTATTTTTGTATGACAATAAAGAAACTTGAAACTTGAAACTAAGTACCTTTTTTACGTTCAGGACCCCTGAGGTCTATAAAGGACCCATGAAAATGTAAGGCCAAATCAAAAATAAAAACATCATTCGCTCACTATATTGTTCAATTCGTTCTAAAAACGTATTGTTTCTTGTTTTTGTTGTGACAAATAATACCAAACTAAAGGTAGTAGTAGGCCCCCTGTGTAGTCATACTGTTGTTGTTTCTGTTGCCCACCACTAGATGGCGCCGTGGATAAAGACCGCCGTCGCTTCAACCTACAGTATCTTATTTATAGTACCCATAGAATTATAACCGCACCTACCATAAAGACATGCATGGTAGGCAGGGACTACAGATGGAAACTTGCTCATTAGCAAAAAAATCTGCCACATTTACATTGATGTGGAAACTGAAGATGTGCATTATGTGCACTGCCCCTGGGTAAAAATAAACAAATAAACCTCAGTTGGTACAGCGCCCCGTATTTGTACTACCTTTCCCAAACAGAAGAGGGCACACAGACAGAGATACAGCCTCCCACTCCATGCTGCGTGTGTGTGTGTGTGTGTGCGTGTGTGTGTGTGTGTCATGTTCCCATATCAGAAGCGAACCCTCTCTCCAAGGCCAGGGACAATTTGTTCTTTTCTCCAGATTCTAGGGTCTCCTCTGATCCCAGGAAATCTCCCTTTCGGAGCGACCTCCACCCCCTGGTATCAACCGGGAACAACAATGTCAACGTCGACTCAACGATGTAAACACATTGTGTTGTGTGTGTGTAAATGTAAATACCCACATTAAAAAATCTTCATCTTCAACCCCCATCGACAGTAATCTAATCAGCACTTCATATGGACATTATCATTTGTGACGATTTTAAGTATATGAATGACCCGGGCCCACCCCCCTCCACCCCCAGGATCTACTCGTCACCACCAAGTGTTAATTTGTTCCTATATGCATCACTAATTCCGCCTGGGAATTGTGTGTATTTTGGCCTGTAAAATTGTCAAAGGAATGCCCTATATGAGTGATTGATTTTGCCCCCTTTTTTTCCGGGATCACTCCATCTTTCAATACCTGTCAGTTGTGTAGGCCTAATAATAATAACAACAATTTAAAGTTTATTTTTATTCAGCGCGCTGTGACGATCACACACATATAGCTCCTTCAGATATAGCAAAGAGCATGTAATGTGAGTGGGTCAGAAGTGGAATGTAGGCCACGATGCTGGATGGAAGAGGAGGCATAACGTGAGAGTGTGAGAGAGAGTTCATGTGTGCGTGTGAGTCTTTCTGAAAGCATATATATGTTCACATCCTGAGTGGAACATTTGGACGGTCATCATCATCTCTCCTCTCGTCCCTGGATCAGCCACATAGCCGGCGCAACGTTGATTGATTGATTGAAAACTGTACTATTAACATATTTTCTGTTAGGATCTCTGGGTAACAGTACTGTATATTTGCATATCGTATATGTCACAAATGTAACAGTACTATATACCTGTATGTATGTCATGTATGTCCCTATGTCATAAATGTCATGATGTCATATGTATGTTGTGTATGTCATAAATGTCACTATGAATTGAAAATGGGGGACCCTGATGTAAACAAGACGAAAGTCTTTCTCTGGTCTGCATCCCCTTAACAATTGTATGTATTGAGCCGTACTGTATTGTACCCATTCTGCAATCTGTTAAATAAAGTTTTCATTCATTCGTTCAGAATGGGTACGATACAGTACAGCTTAATACAACAACTGCTAAGAGGATGACGACAAGAAAAATACTTTAGTCTTGTTTACATAAATAAACCTATGCAATATTGTTTCCGTGTCAGAGACGTGCGTTTCTGTGTTTTATTTACAACTATTGTGGCCAGCCTCCCCCCCCCTTTTTTTTTTTTTTAACCGTATAGCTTTTTCTCTTCAGGTTGGTCTTTTCGTCGACAACGCAAACAGCGTTTTTAGGTCACTGAAAACGGACCTTATTTGAAAACCTATTTTCCTATTTTTTGGAAAAATAATCATCGGACATCATGAATAAATGGCCCTGTGTCCACATTTTGAAAACGTAGTAGGCGGCCTATTTTCTCTGCAACCTCGTTTAGTGCGAGCGTTTTCTCCGTTGTTGTTGTGTGTGGACCGGGACATTCTTGGGATTTTTTGGAAAAATGAAGGGTGTACCTTCACAGCAACACAGAGGGAACCTCCACAGAGAACATTAATCCGGAACCAGATCAAAGGGAACAGCGCGGCGCTCTATCGAGGTTTCTCAAATCAACTTCCTGTCTGTTGTTGCTAGGCAACTACGGCTTGGGGGGAAAATTCACTCCCGGTACATTGTTTACGCTTCATTTAGTGCAGAAAACGGATCGGAAAAGCTGCAAATTAAACACAATCAAGGGTAATTTTCTTCAGTGCATCACAATACCAAAGAGCTGCTGTTACGTTTTGTATTAATAACAAAAGCAAGAATCCAAATCGAAAGTCTTATATAAGGTTATGAAATTAACAAGAATGTGATAAGCTCTGCATACATTTGATCTAGAACCCCGTTTGTTGTCCCCTATACAAAGATGGCCGGCGGCCTTGTGACGTCAGAGTGTCTTCCAGAATGAGCCCAAACCATTTGGCCAATAAAAGAGGACAGAGAAGACAGACTTTACCCAATCAGGTCTTTTATTTGGAACAGAGTGGCAGATTAGTGACAGGGCAGTAGCGGAGGGGAGGATCCGCCCCCTCTCGCCCACTCAGCCAATGACAGAAACTCAGCCTTAAAAAATGCAAATGTATAAAAAACAGGATGGGAAACAGCAAACACAGAGTAGTGTGGCCTCCATGGGGGGCACCACACGTGCACGCGCGCGCACACACACTCACTCACACACACACACACACACACTCACTAACATACGCGCGTACACACATCCATAAACATACGCACACTCAAATTTACTCTCGCTCTCCCTCACACATACACACACACACACACACACACTTCTTATTTGGCTACTCAGGCTTAAAATGGGTACAAACATATGTTTACAGTTTAGCCAGTTACTTTAGAAAAGACAGTCCGTGTTTTAGATCAATCCTGTCTGTGAGAGAGCAAGCGTGGTGGCGTCCATCAGTCCCTCCGGCGAGACGGAGAAGACAGACGGACGGACGGTGAGAGACGGTCAGTGTGTGTGTGAAAGCCACTGTGAGGGAGGGGCCGACCCCCCCCCCCTTTCAGCAGCAGTGAGCGAACTGAACACACGCCTACCAACACACACACGCACACAGACACACACATACACACAGACATAGACAGGCTAGTCAGTGTACACACAACAGTGCTGCGTGAGAGGTGAGATATCGACAAGAATACACACACACACACAGGTAGAGGGGTTAGGTGAGGTGCAAGCACACACACACACACACACACACACATACATACAGACATGAGGGAGGGGGAAATGGGCGAGACTACCTGACTATGAAAGGGTCTCAGAACTGCTGGAGTAGGCGAACACACCCACCCACAGTACATTCCACATTAAGCACACCCCTCTGTCTCACACACACACACACACACACACACACACACACACACACACACACACACACACACACACACACACACACACACACACACACACACACACACACACAGGCATACATCCATCCAAACAAACACACGCACACACACACACACATATACATACATACACCCAGACTAGTATAGTTTGACTCCCATGCATTTTGTTCTACAGTACTGAATATAATAGAAGCTACTAGTCCAGTCGCACTGGTGTGGTTATTGTTACAATCTCTTAGATAGAAGCACCCCCCCCCCCCCAGCCCACCCCCACCCCGGGTCCCCTCACCCCCTCGTCATCCTCCTACACGAGCCCCACCCCATCCTAGAGCCTGAGAGAGACTCCCACAGTATAGGCTGAAGTTGTGCCCCCCAGAGAGACTGATCTGGAGTCAGTTGAGATATTTCACCTCTGTAGTGGATGGGTTATAAATCAACATCAGCCACCAACCAAATGTTTTTTTTTTTGTTTTTTGCTGTTGCTGGTAAGTTAATCTACTCTACCAGTCACTTTGACAGTTAACCAACTGTCATTTGAAGAATGTTTCGCTTCTTAAAGTCAAATTAGCTGGTAAAATATTTAAAGTATGTGAGAGAAATATTATCATTTGAATATTCCACAACAAGTGGATTAAACTGCAAGTAGATGGAAAATAATATTCCCTGCCTTCGTTAGGATTGAGATCTAGGTCAACTGACCACAAATCAGAGTTTTTAGGGCACAACTTCAACCTGGAACGCCACTTCCTGTTTTGTTAGGCCCCTTCCCCCCCAAAGGCCCCTCCCCATAACGGACAGCCAATGGTGGAACAGAAACAAAGTGAGCATGCAAAAAGGGGATTGGATGAAGTGATGACTGGGACACGTAAGTTTGTGCCTTTATACACAATAGAGACAGAACTCAAACCAACCAGCGACCGATCAATATCTAATCAATAATATACTGAAACCACCTGATCTCACTCCTATCACTAGTGATGACAATGATGACGACGATGATGTCGATGACAGCAATTCCTCTGATATGTGTCAATAGAATGATATGGTTTACAGTATATTTAGTCAGTGTCTTGTATAGGGAGGTGTAGTGGTTACATCATTGTTGTTTCCCGCGCGGTCCACCCCTCTTGAAATTGCAATGTAGTCTCAATGGACACATTTCTAAATCGTCTCGTTTAAAACAAATAAAGCATGAACATTGGCATGGTGTACCTTTCTGTGTGTATTCATCCACAATCTATAGCTCAACATGAAGAAAAAAACGCAATTAATCGTAAAAGTAGCTAAATAACAACGTTTATGCTTTCGTTCGCTGAGAAACTACACAATGGCCGTGACGTGTATGAGGCGACAGCACTGAACAACAGGCTTTCTACTGGTAAGTGTAGTTATTTTTTAACGACAAATTAAACAACCTTTTAACTAACTTTATTTCAACCAAAAATGCTTAAACAATAATGCTAGTGATAGAAGGGAACTCATTTTGTGCAAAAATGGAAAGCTTGCCAATGTTCACGAGGCAGAATTATTACAATAGCCGATAATACATTTTCCCAATGATAAATCCCTATAAGGGTGGACCGCGCTGGAAACTAAAGTGATGTCAGACTCCACCTCCCTATTAAACGCACAGCAGGTTTATACGTCTGTGTGTGCGTGTGCGTGTGGGTGTTTGTGTTGTGTGTGTGTGTGTGTGGTTGACGAGAGCACAGCTCATCTATAGGATGACGATGGAGGTGATGAATAAAAACTCTCGTGGTTCATGCAGATGAGACAAAAGGATACGATCGTATTTACATATAAACCTTTTTTTTTTTTTACCGCTAAAATACACTTCCCTCCCGTTGACGTTTTATTATTATTATTATTATTATCATCATCATCGTTATTATTATTACTGATCACCATCCAGCCCCCCAAAAACATTGATATATTATTGATTATTATTTATGACTATCCATAACTAATCTTTGTACAGTTTAGAGGAGCGGACAAGCGGCTGAGGTCTGTGTCATCTCCCTCTCTCTCTCTCTCTCTCTGGCCCCCAGACGGTTAGCGACACGGCCCTCTCTCTCTCTCTCTGGCCCCCAGACGGTTAGCGACACGGCCCTCTCTCTCTCTCTGGCCCCCAGACTGTTAGCGACACGGCCCTCTCTCTCTCTCTCTCTGGCCCCCAGACGGTTAGCGACACGGCCCTCTCTCTCTCTGGCCCCCAGACGGTTAGCGACACGGCCCTCTCTCTCTCTCTGGCCCCCAGACGGTTAGCGACACGGCCCTCTCTCTCTCTCTCTCTGGCCCCCAGACGGTTAGCGACACGGCCCTCTCTCTCTCTCTCTGGCCCCCAGACGGTTAGCGACACGGCCCTCTCTCTCTCTGGCCCCCAGACGGTTAGTGACACGGCCCTCTCTCCCTCTCTCTCTGGCCCCCAGACGGTTAGCGACACGGCCCTCTCTCTCTCTCTCTCTGGCCCCCAGACGGTTAGCGACACGGCCCTCTGTCTCTCTCTCTCTGGCCCCCAGACGGTTAGCGACACGGCCCTCTCTCTCTCTCTCTCTCTGGCCCCCAGACGGTTAGCGACACGGCCCTCTCTCTCTCTCTCTGGCCCCCAGACGGTTAGCGACACGGCCCTCTCTCTCTCTCTCTCTGGCCCCCAGACGGTTAGCGACACGGCCCTCTCTCTCTGGCCCCCAGACGGTTAGCGACACGGCCCTCTCTCTCTCTCTCTCTGGCCCCCAGACGGTTAGCGACACGGCCCTCTCTCTCTCTCTCTCTGGCCCCCAGACGGTTAGCGACACGGCCCTCTCTCTCTCTGGCCCCCAGACGGTTAGCGACACGGCCCTCTCTCTCTCGCCCCCAGACGGTTAGCGACACGGCCCTCTCTCTCTCTGGCCCCCAGACGGTTAGCGACACGGCCCTCTCTCTCTCTCTCTCTGGCCCCCAGACGGTTAGCTACACGGCCCTCTCTCTCTCTCTCTCTGGCCCCCAGACGGTTAGCGACACGGCCCTCTCTCTCTCTGGCCCCCAGACGGTTAGCGACACGGGCCTCCCTGGAGGCTGTGAGAACGAGTTGAGGATTGAACTCCTGTTTTCTGGTTGGCCGAGCACAGAGGAAGGGGTCAGGGCCAACAGCAAGGGGAGACAAGCGTGTGTGTGTGTGTGTGTGTGTGTGTGTGTGTGTGTGTGTGTGTGTGTGTGTGTGTGTGTGTGTATGTGTGTGTATGTGTGTGTGTGTGTGTATGTGTGTATGTGTGTGTGTGTGTGTGTGTGTGTGTGTCAACATATGCTGGAATGATATTATGTGTATGTGTGTGTATGCAAGCGTGAACGGGTGTATGCATGTTTGTTACCACGCACGTGTGTGTGTGTTTGTGTGTGTGTGTACAAGCACCAAAGCGATGGAAGGCACAAAAACGACCTATCCTCTCACCTTTGACCCCAGTCTCTGTGCGGCCAATCAGATCCTAGCTAGCTTTGGGGGTGAGGGGCAGAGTTTGCAGATCTCTCTCTCTTCATTTTTTTTCACTCCCTTAATCCCCCTCTCTACCCCCCCCCCCCCTCTCTCTCTCTCTCTCTCTCTCTCTCTCTCTCTCTCTCTCTCTCTCTCTCTCTCTCTCTCTCTCTTTCTTTCTTTCCTCACTAGGAACAGAGGAGGAGCCTTTGTGCTGGAACACAGGTTAAGAGCTTGTGTTTGTTTTTTTTTGTTTTTTGTTTTTACAAAATAATCATATCATCACATCACAACAAGAATCCGTAGAATATTAATAACAACATTTACTTAAAATTAAAAAAAAACAAAAAACAACAAAAAAACAAACAAACAAAAAATTACTTTTGTGTGTATGTGTTTCTGGTTATTATTTCAGCATATATATCATACTTTTTATTTTTTTCTTCTTTTATGTTTCTTTTATTTTTTTGTCGAAAAGAAAGTTCAGAGTCCACAGAGAGAGGAGAGGCGCTCTCGAGACAGACCGGCGCTGTGGGGGGGGGGGGGGGGGGAGGAGGAGAAGTGAGGGAGATGAACAGGAAGAGAAGGAGGGATCTTGGGGGCCTGGGGTTCATCGTTGTCACGGAGTATCGCAGCATCTCTCTCTCCTCCCCCCTTCCCTCTCTCTCTCTCTCCCAGCAGGGGTCTCTCTCGTGTCTGTTATGCGTAGAACTCCTCCTGCTTGTCGGGCTTCTGGTAGGTGACGGTGGCCTGCTTGGGCTCCTCCAGCGTGTAGCTTCCCTCGTCCTTCTTCTTCACCTGTAGACCAGCAGCATCACCAGGAAGGCAGCGAACAGCGCCCCCACCACGCCTCCCACGATCACCGCTGAGAGGGGAGAGGGAGATGGAGAGAGAGAGAGGTGGGGGAGAAGAGAGGGCGAGAGAGAGGAGAGAGAGAGAGAGAGAGAGAGAGAGAGAGAGAGGTGGGGGAGAAGAGAGGGCGAGAGAGAGGAGAGAGAGAGAGAGAGAGAGAGAGAGAGAGAGAGGGAGAGGGAAGCGAGGGAGAGAGAAAGAGAGGGAGAATGAGAGAGAGAGAGGTGGGGGGGAAGAGAGGGAGAGAGAGAGGAGAGAGAGAGAGAGAGAGAGAGAGAGAGGGAGAGGGAAGCGAGGGAGAGAGAAAGAGAGGGAGAATGAGAGAGAGAGAGGTGGGGGGGAAGAGAGGGAGAGAGAGAGAGGGAGAATGAGAGAGAGAGTTAGAGAGAGAGGAGTTAGAGAGAGAGAGAGGGAGGAGTTAGAGAGAGAGTGAGAGAGGGTGGGAGAGAGAGAAGGTGGGAGGAAGAGAGAGAGGTGGGGGGAAGAGAGGGAGAGAGAGAGAGAGAGAGAGGAGTTAGAGAGAGAGTGAGAGAGGGTGGGAGGGAGAGAGAGAGAGGAGTTAGAGAGAGAGTGGGAAGGTGGGTGGGAGGGAGGGATAGAGAGAGGAGTTAGAGAGAGAGAGAGTGAGAGAGGGTGGGAAGGTGGGTGGGAGGGAGGGAGAGAGAGAGAGGAGTTAGAGAGAGAGTGAGAGAGAGAAGTTGGGTGGGAGGGAGGGAGAGAGAGAAAGAGAGAGAGGGTAGGTGGGAGAGGGAGTTTAGAGAGAAAGAGAGGGAGAGAGAAATGGAGACAGAGTTAGAGAGTTAGAGAGAGAGGGTCGGTGGGTGGGAGAGAGAGAGAGAGAGAGAGGGAGAGAGAAATGGAGACAGAGTTAGAGAGTTAGAGAGAGAGGGTCGGTGGGTGGGAGAGAGAGAGAGAGAGAGAGAGAGAGAGAGAGAGGGAGAGAGAAATGGAGAGACAGAGTTAGAGAGAGAGGGTAAGAGAACATAAAGAGAAATGCAGAAGCCCAATGTCACAAAAACACAGACACAAACACAAAGATCGCCATGAGCAACCATCGCTACATGACACCTAGCATAACACCAACGCAAAACTACACTGACATCTACGGACTACAGTCTACATTGGCAGCACGCTGCAGCTAAACGACGACTGATCAGCTAAAATGTACCAACATATCTGCGCTAAATAGTAGAACAGCTACCCTTTGCCCCTTCCCGGACGTGTTGCTAATGAGTGGTTTGTTGCCTTTAGCCAGTGACAAAAAAGATACACTGTGTGTAGGAAATTGCGTTGCTAATGTTAGCGGCCCCTCGTTAAACTAATTTGTATCAGCGCCAGACCTCACAAGAGCGTGTTTGTTATTTTCCCAAAATACTCCGGGCGCGCTAGGTTTTTCTCACATGCTACAGCGTGTGGGTGGCGCTTACATTGTTTATTCCATCACTACCAACAGGAGCGACTGCACCAACCGGTGGTATTTGGAAGAAGACAAACTTTCCACCCACATTTATGCACTGTGTTATATATAATTTCACACCCATACCAACATGAACATTTATATATTGACTATCCTATTAACGGGGTCAGCCCTATGTTCCCACAGCCCAATGGTCCCACAGCCCTATGTTCCCACATTTCTAAGATTTTTCTTCACTCAAAATTAGGCCCTATGTTCCCACATTTCTAAGATCTCTCTCAAAATTAGGCCCTATGGTCCCACAGCCCTATGTTCCCAGACGAACCCTCCACTACCAGAGGACAATTGGATAATAGGTTGGGTGTAATTGGCTACCAAATTAAGAGAAAGGGGGATAAAATCAGATACAAAATTATGAAAAACGGAAATGTGGGAACATAGGTCTGTGGGAACATAGGGCCTAATTTCTTGTGGGAAAAAAATCTTAGAAATGTGGTGTCTTGGACAGATCAGACACTAGGGCAACAGTCTTAACAGTGTTCTTAAAACAACGG
The DNA here is from genome assembly GCF_963971535.1 of Notolepis coatsorum. Classification (NCBI taxonomy): domain Eukaryota; kingdom Metazoa; phylum Chordata; class Actinopteri; order Aulopiformes; family Paralepididae; genus Notolepis; species Notolepis coatsorum. The sequence goes on from NC_140168.1 coordinate 96,139,860, forward strand.
CCAAGGCCCAGGACAGCTCGACTTCGATATGACACGTCCAAGAAGAATCACATCTTGTTCTTTTCTTGTTAATCTCGTCTCCAGTCTTGTGTGAGACACGACAAAACCCCTAAACCCATCTTTTGTTTTCATTTTTCATCTTTGTTTTCATTTGTCATTCCCAGCTGGTATTAATTGTAAGTCTGACCAGAGAGCTTTCTCACTTTTCTGGTCAGACGCTCGTGTTTAGACTTGTCTCTGATTGTAAACTGAGGACTTTTCTGTGATCACGGAAATAAACCTATGTTCTTTTCTTTACAACTTGACTCATCTGAATTTCTACAGCTCACCGTCTTGGCTCATTTAAAATATTCCACAACAGTGGGAACATAGGGCTGTGGGAACATAGGCATGCTCCCATATTAACTACTGTATATACTGCTATTGTCACATGGTGCCACCAGTGGTGTAATTGAGGGAGTTCTGTAAATGTATGCTAAACACAGACTTTTCCAAGGCTGTCATGGTATTAATAACTCCATGGCTGCCGAATAATGATGCTGTCGTCATGCCGCTGTTGTCATGACGTCGAGCGTCACTGTGTGTGGACACTGGACGGTCGTTACTTGTCGGCTAAGCTGCTACATTGGAACTTGTGATAATAATAAACACTTTATAATACAGCGTTTTAGAGTTTAATGTCCCGGAACTTGCAACGTAACTTCAATAAAACACTTAACGGTTCCTACCGGTACTTAACACTTTGCGTGCCAAAAACGGCTTAATACGTTTCTGGGCCCCGACCGTAGAGTGCCAAAAACTGCTTTTTACGTTTCTGAGTAGTTTTTCCGATATTTTTATTCATTATCCATCCAGGGAGCCTGGTATTACCATAGGGAATGAGTCTGAGATAGCCAAAGTGCAATACCGGCCGCATCCAGCTAGATGGCGGTATCGAGCACCCTTTGAAACCTTGTATCTTGGCCTGTGCGTCGATCTAATGTCTCCGGGTAGTTTTGAATTTTTCGGGCAATGGGAGCGTTTATAACGGTCGGATTGAGAAGAATCAAATGCTCCCGATGCATGATGTGTGGTGGATTATGTTGGCGACACGATGGACATCAATACTTGGAATCGCGATCAATTGGAATATTCTTTTTGGGGTACATCTTAGTCAACGTAAGGGCTATATGATATCAATCTTGCATTGAGCCAAGCATGTCTTCACCTCGATCCGAACGTGTGTGTGTAACGTTAGTCCACAACGTATGCCGCTGGTGAAGATCAAAGAATAAAAAAACGACACCCCCCCCCTTTCATGCATTCATGATGAAACATAATACCTATGATATAGATTTGATTTGAGAATAATAGTGGGTCCAGGCAAGAAACGGCAACGGTTATAGTATAATACATGCATAAGGCTATTCCTCAGCATTTCGGGAATTACCCCAGATCGATCTAAAAACATACTTATATTCACCACGGTATAACGCGCGAATGTATGCATGGAAAGATTATCTCTTTTTTGCATCTTGACCGGAAGAAAGTCACTGTCAAATGACCATAGTATTGTATCCATAGCTATAATATATAATATAGTTATAGCTCTACAAACAAGGTGACAGACTCCTATCTTTTAAAGCATGGCAGTGCATAGATGGGGCCCGAAAAAGGCGTGGCACCCAATGTGTTAAAAGGAACACAACGACATTTTGGGAAATTAGCTTACCGTCTTCTCCAGAGAGAGAGAGACAAGAAGATAGATACCAGTTTCATCTCTGTGCGTTCAGTAGAAAGCTATCTGGCTGCATGTTAGCCTAGCTTAGCACAATGAATGGAAGCGGACATGGCCAGGTAGGGTAGCCTTCGGGAGAGGTGTTAGTTGGACAATGCCTAGGCTAACCGGTCATGTCCGCTTCCATTCATTGTGCTAAGCTATGGCTAACATGCAGCCAGATAGCTTTCTACTGAACGCACCGAGAGGAAACTGGTATCTATCTTCTTGTCTCTCTCTGGAGAAGACGATAAGCTAATTTCCCAAAATGTTGGCGTGTTCTTTTAAAGTATAAGTTCCCCCATATTTTCTCTTTTATAAATAAGAACCGGAAAACGAGTTGAAAAGAGTTAAATCGTTTACTTTCTCGACATATGTGCGGCCTCGTTTATTCACCATGTCCATGGAAACGACGATGAACGCAGCCATAAAGGTCTGGTGTCCCTTACCTTAAACATCCTCTTATCAAACATTCAAAGAACTACATCACTGCATAAAACTCAAATGTTCAGAGAAGCTTAATGTTTGGTTATTAGTGATACTGTGATACTGGCTGTTGTGATTTACACCTCAACTCAACGTTATAGCCTCATTTTCTTTCAAACTAATTTGGTCACGGATGTCTGGACTCGGTACAAATTGGAGCTCTCTCGGGCAGAGGTGTTTAGCAGGCTGGGACGTACAGAGACAGCTCTGCGTAGGTGTGTGCTCTATCAGCCTAATTACAAAGTCTGAAATGTATGGGAGCGTGAAATGACAGCACACCCACCCTCCCCTCCGAAGCAAACCACTGGATGCTACCACGACAACACAGACAAGTCTATTCTAAACTACAGTCCGCTCCCTCCTGCCGTTTACCGATGACCAGGAAGTCAGCGAAAACCACCGCCAGCATCGCACCAATCAGAATAGCTGAAGGAGAGACAGAGATCCAATAAGATCAAACAGATCCCTGACGGACGCTCAGCAGTGTCCCGCACAAATGTAAAATATATTTTCTTGTCACCATTTTCTCTGATCTACTGTGTTTTAAAAAATATCTAATTTCAAGCCAACAAAGTAACCGGAGTCAGCAGACAGCCTTGAAACACAGAGAATTCACACAATCCTTTTTTCTTCTGATACTCAAGAACATCCCATAACGTACTTGAATTGTACTTGACTTCTGAGAGGGAGGGTCAAATTGGGTATCAAACAGGAGGGAAGACTGTCAGGTTTTAAACTGTGGATACCAAACAGGGAAGGTAAAGACGACTTTAAACTGTTAAACAGTAATCCAGAATCCTTCTATTCTACTAAAACTGAATCAAACCATTAACAAAGTGGCCTGTTTGGATGTTAGATCCTAATGTGAAAAACTGTGATTTTATGTCTGCTCATTTTACCCTTGACTTATTTTTACTTTTATCTCTATGCCCCACTATCCGCTGGGTGCATACTCTGACCTTTATCATGTTTTGTAACAGATTACAGAAGCCTATTGGAACGTGAGGTTCTGATATGATTTGATTAATATATCTGCATTATTTTATCCCACTTTATGCTTTGCTCTTTCTGCTTGTTTTACACAGATTGTATGTATTATTTCTTACTGATGTAAAGCACTTTGAACTGCAATCCCCTGTATGAAAAGTGCTATACAAATAAAGTTATTATAATTATTATTATTATTAAACAAGGTGCAGTTACCTCTCATGGCCAATCTTCCATAGTGTAGCTTTAAGATTAGCCACGATGGGCGGCCAAGTGGCGCAGTGGGCAAGGCGCTCGCCACTAACGCAGGAGATGCTGGGTTCGAGCCCAGCTCTCGGCGTTGCTACCAGCTTGGCTGGTTGTTCATACTAACACAATTGGCAGTATTAGGGGTGGGAAGCTGGTGGGTGGGGATTGGACGTTGTGGACGGCGACTCCTACAGGTCGGTTGGTGCGCCTGTACAGCAGAATCAGGAAGCAACGGGGGCCTCCCACGCGTTACTCCTCGCCACTGAGAGATCGCGCTGGCAGGTGAAAAGATGCGACAGCTGCCTCCTCGTGTACCGGAGGGGACACGTGATGCAAGGCTTGGTCCTCACTGCAGCCGACCAGTGGGAGGCATGGTCTAGCAACGTTCGAGACAGGGGAGGGGAGAATTGAAGGGAGAATTGGCGAGGCGAAATTGGGATGGGAGAAAAATAGAAAAATAAGGAGAAAACATGGATAAAAAAAAATAAAGAATTTGCCACGATGAGTTTACGATGCAACATAGAAACCCATAGTTCTCCAAAACCTTAAAGTAGTTTGTAATGTCTGTGGTAATATAATTGCATTTTTATATTCTGTGTTCATTATTTTTATTATTTCTAATCTATCTCTGTATGGGATGGGATGGATTGGGGCCCTTGGTGTTGTGTGTTTGGTGGTTGGCGGTCCCGGACTAGTGGGGGCCCCTGGTTTGGTGTCCGGGGGGGGGTGGGAGTATTAAAGAGGCATGATGCTCCGACTCACTGGGGCGCTGGACCCGTGGTCCTCATAGGGTGGGGGACCGTAGGGGTCGGGACGGGGGTGAATGGGGGCTCGGGATATTTCACTATTCCTTCATTTATATTATTTATACTGTTTTACTGATTAATCTAATTAAATTATCTTTTTATTCTTGTTATTATTATTGTTGAAGTACTGTCCTGTGATGTCTTGTGTATTATTATTACTGTATTGTGTTGTCTCTTGTTATATGAGAGAGAAAAAGGATAAACAAATGTATCACATCGTGACCCGACTGCTCTTCCTCGTCGGCTCCTGCTTTCAACAAGCGCAACGGAAACCAATGCAAAGTTCTGCTATAAGATCTCAAGAGACCCGTGGGTTTCTCTGTTGCATAGTAACATGATTGTGGCCATCGGTTCTCTTTTAACCCTTTCACTGCCACACGGCAGCCGGTTGACCCTTTTCACTGTGACAATACAAAAGGTTAGCCCTTTACTATCACACAACCGACGGCGATGCTCCATCATTAGCATCATTAGCTCCGCGGGTGGTTAACCTTCTGTCGTGTGGCAGTGAAAGGGTTAACCAGGCGTTCCGGACATAGCGAGAAGGATCTCCGGCACCAAAGAGAGGAGACCGGCTCTGCCGAGCTCTGTGTCTACAACAACTCTCTGGGAGAAGGAGAGGCTCTCAGAGGGAGGGAGTGGGGGGTACAGTGAGTAGAGGAGGAGGAGTGAAGAGGCAGAACGGAGGGAGTGGGGGGTACAGTGAGTAGAGGAGGAGGAGTGAAGAGGCAGAACGGAGGGAGTGGGGGGTACAGTGAGTAGAGGAGGAGGAGTGAAGAGGCAGAACGGAGGGAGTGGGGGGTACAGTGAGTAGAGGAGGAGGAGTGAAGAGGCAGAACGGAGGGAGTGGGGGGTACAGTGAGTAGAGGAGGAGGAGTGAAGAGGCAGAACGGAGGGAGTGGGGGGTACAGTGAGTAGAGGAGGAGGAGTGAAGAGGCAGAACGGAGGGAGTGGGGGGTACAGTGAGTAGAGGAGGAGGAGTGAAGAGGCAGAACGGAGGGAGTGGGGGGTACAGTGAGTAGAGGAGGAGGAGTGAAGAGGCAGAACGGAGGGAGTGGGGGGTACAGTGAGTAGAGGAGGAGGAGGAGTGAAGAGGCAGAACAGAGGGAGTGGGGGGTACAGTGAGTAGAGGAGGAGGAGTGAAGAGGCAGAAGGGAGGGAGTGGGGGGTACAGTGAGTAGAGGAGGAGGAGTGAAGAGGCAGAACGGAGGGAGTGGGGGGTACAGTGAGTAGAGGAGGAGGAGGAGTGAAGAGGCAGAACGGAGGGAGTGGGGGGTACAGTGAGTAGAGGAGGAGGAGTGAAGAGGCAGAACGGAGGGAGTGGGGGGTACAGTGAGTAGAGGAGGAGGAGGAGTGAAGAGGCAGAACGGAGGGAGTGGGGGGTACAGTGAGTAGAGGAGGAGGAGGAGTGAAGAGGCAGAACGGAGGGAGTGGGGGGTACAGTGAGTAGAGGAGGAGGAGTGAAGAGGCAGAACGGAGGGAGTGGGGGGTACAGTGAGTAGAGGAGGAGGAGTGAAGAGGCAGAACGGAGGGAGTGGGGGGTACAGTGAGTAGAGGAGGAGGAGTGAAGAGGCAGAAGGGAGGGAGTGGGGGGTACAGTGAGTAGAGGAGGAGGAGTGAAGAGGCAGAACGGAGGGAGTGGGGGGTACAGTGAGTAGAGGAGGAGGAGGAGTGAAGAGGCAGAACGGAGGGAGTGGGGGGTACAGTGAGTAGAGGAGGAGGAGCGAAGAGGCAGAACGGAGGGAGTGGGGGGTACAGTGAGTAGAGGAGGAGGAGTGAAGAGGCAGAACGGAGGGAGTGGGGGGTACAGTGAGTAGAGGAGGAGGAGTGAAGAGGCAGAACGGAGGGAGTGGGGGGTACAGTGAGTAGAGGAGGAGGAGTGAAGAGGCAGAACGGAGGGAGTGGGGGGTACAGTGAGTAGAGGAGGAGGAGTGAAGAGGCAGAACGGAGGGAGTGGGGGGTACAGTGAGTAGAGGAGGAGGAGTGAAGAGGCAGAACGGAGGGAGTGGGGGGTACAGTGAGTAGAGGAGGAGGAGTGAAGAGGCAGAACGGAGGGAGTGGGGGGTACAGTGAGTAGAGGAGGAGGAGTGAAGAGGCAGAACGGAGGGAGTGGGGGGTACAGTGAGTAGAGGAGGAGGAGTGAAGAGGCAGAACGGAGGGAGTGGGGGGTACAGTGAGTAGAGGAGGAGGAGGAGTGAAGAGGCAGAACGGAGGGAGTGGGGGGTACAGTGAGTAGAGGAGGAGGAGTGAAGAGGCAGAACGGAGGGAGTGGGGGGTACAGTGAGTAGAGGAGGAGGAGTGAAGAGGCAGAACGGAGGGAGTGGGGGGTACAGTGAGTAGAGGAGGAGGAGGAGTGAAGAGGCAGAACGGAGGGAGTGGGGGGTACAGTGAGTAGAGGAGGAGGAGGAGTGAAGAGGCAGAACAGAGGGAGTGGGGGGTACAGTGAGTAGAGGAGGAGGAGTGAAGAGGCAGAACGGAGGGAGTGGGGGGTACAGTGAGTAGAGGAGGAGGAGTGAAGAGGCAGAACGGAGGGAGTGGGGGGTACAGTGAGTAGAGGAGGAGGAGGAGTGAAGAGGCAGAACGGAGGGAGTGGGGGGTACAGTGAGTAGAGGAGGAGTGAAGAGGCAGAACGGAGGGAGTGGGGGGTACAGTGAGTAGAGGAGGAGGAGCGAAGAGGCAGAACGGAGGGAGTGGGGGGTACAGTGAGTAGAGGAGGAGGAGTGAAGAGGCAGAACGGAGGGAGTGGGGGGTACAGTGAGTAGAGGAGTAGAGGAGGAGGAGTGAAGAGGCAGAAGGGCTTGTTCTTGAAAGGGTCTCAATAAGGCTAAGTAGCAGATTGACTCACGGTGATGGATCTACATGGATCTACGCTACATGGAGGTAATGATGACAGTTGATCATAACATTTCATCTACGCTACATGGAGGTAATGATGACAGTTGATCATATCATTTCCCAGAAAGCACAGATGGACTACAGGAGGCAATGGGAAATGTAATCTGCACGACTAATGCTTAGTGGTTTGGTTGACAGACAGACAGACACACACACACACATACACACAGGCAGACCGACACACACACAGGCAGGAAGATAGACACACACACAGGCAAGCAGGAAGATAGACACACACACAGGCAGGCAGGAAGACACACATACACACACACAGGCATGGCAGACACACACACACACACACACACACTATGGCCACAGCCTCTGGTGAAGATTATCATCATCCGCCACAATCATTACAGATCTTGGAAAGACTTCGTTTTTCGCCAACAGCGAAACTTTCTATATTTAAATCAATGATCACGAGCCATTATTTTACATTTATTTTGGATGTGGTGGTTTTTTTTGTTCTCGATTTATTGTGATGTTTCTTCATGTCCCCGTAACATGTGATTTCGGGCTTTACAAATACATTTGATTTCATTTGATTTGATTCAGTTTCAGTATGTACTTGATTTTTCACTTTTTTTTTTTTTTTTTTATCTTGCATCTTTTCATTCATAATATATTTAAACTCTTCTTACTTCGACATCATTGGATACGAGCTCACGGCCCTCAGTGATTGACCAGATATGAATAAAGGTTGGATGAACTGGACCGTGCAGTTCTGTGACTCTGTGATCGTAAAGCAGTTTATTTTGTGCTGAAACCTATAATTCACCTCAGCCACAGTCCCGCCGTTCTCACAGAAGTGATTCAGCGCTGCTTCTTTGGATGCGTCTCGTGGCGTCGGGGAAACCTATTTTGTTGTTTAGTTTCCATGACAACACCAAACCATCCCTCTTCTTCTAATTCTAGGTTGAACCCAGGATATGGTCATTAAAGATCCCTATTTAATACAAGGTTGAAAAGTCCAACCAACATGTGGTCGTATATTAAATAAAGTGTGGGGGGGGGGGGGGGGGGGGGGCAACAGTGGCTCGGGAGGTAGAGCAGTCGTCTGGTTATTATCCAGAGGTTCCCAGTTCGATTCCCGCTCCTTCCGGGCAGCGTGTCGAAGTGTCCTTGAGCAAGACACTTAGCCCCTAACTGCTACTGATGAGCAGGTCGGCACCTCGCACGGTCGCTTTCCGCCGTCGGTGTGTGAATGTGTGAAATGTAAGGAACAAATTGTAAAGCGCTTTGGATAAAAGCTGTTATATAAATGCAGCCATTTACCATTTATAAAGTGGAACAGCCAATGGGGTTCTGTGTTCCACGTGTGCCA